>NW_028317904.1:3642500-3942500 GCF_062004578.1 Staurois parvus
GTTTTTTTAATTAAATAAAATAATGAAGGTTTAATATCACTTTAAAGGCAATCAGTTCAATGAAAGTTGGCTTCTGACTGGTTGATGTGGGCTCCTACAATCTGCACATTTACTTTTTTTTCTGATTTTGGGATAAGTAAATACTGTCTAAATGCAAGAGGGATGTATATTCTTACTTGATTCTTGGAGTGTTTTGTTCATTTCATCCATTCAACAGTTCCATATCTACCATCCCTCTCTGGCAATTCCACTGGCTTTCCATTGCCCAACGAATAAAATTCAAAACATTAACAATAACATAGAAAGCCATTTGTAACTCTGCCCCAAATTACATCACCAATCTTGTCTCCAAATATCACCCAAAACATCCTCTCCGCTCCTCCCATGACCTCCTGCTCTCTAGCTCTCTTGTCTCCTCCTCCCATGCTCATCTCCAGGACTTCTCCAGAGCTTCCCCCATCATCTGGAACTCTCTACCACATCTATCCGACTATCGCCTACTCTGCCCACTTTTAGGCAATCGCTGAAAACCTCTCTCTTGAAGGAAGCCTATCCCGCCTTCAGCTAATAACGAAGTCATCAATTCCTCTTATCAGTTCACAGTTATTACCTTTTGTACCACCAGCCCCTCCCTTAGATTGTAAGCTATAAGGAGCAGGGCCCTCCTAACCCTCTTGTATTGAACTGTTGATGTATTGTCTCCCTTTATATTGTAAAGTGCTGAGCAAACTGATGGTGCTATATAAATCCTGTATAATAATAATAATCCAGGTTTGTGCAGTAATCCAGTGTGAAACTTTGGTTATGTGTAATAAAGACCGGTCACTGCTGCTCTCTCTCCTTGTGCAGGATAACTGGTCTTGTCTCCGCCATCTCCTGAAGTTTTCTACAGGAATCCTGTAATAAGTATAGCCTGCTGAGTCCCTCCCACAGTTTGCAAAGGCATTTAGCGCACAGAAAGTGGATTTATATCATTTGTAGCCACAGAGGAATATATTTAAAGTTTGTGTGACCTTAGCTTTACCTAACCAAACATAAAGCTAAATTTCAGAAAAGCAATAACTTTATGTGAAAAATACAAAACCCTGTGCAATATAAACGAAAAATAGATAAACTATGTTTAGCTACTCCTCTTCCCCAACATGCCATAGCTAAGCATGTATGAACAAGGAAAAAAAAAACCTACGCTCTTATGATGTTACTCCTTTCCTTCATTTTGGTGTATGTAACTGTTCTCCCAGTTATTAAAGCAGAACTACACTGAATCTGAGAAACACACAGCAAAAATGCAATTTAATGCATTTTTAATATTCAAAGCAAACTCCCAGATCCCTTCATGTTTCCATGCTTTATTTTGCTGAAAAATCACTTTGAAAAGCACCCCCTAGCATTTCTGGCCAGGCCATCTTGAGTAAGGTAAGATTATTATTCATGTACCATTTACTTCCTGGAATCCATCTGCCCTTAGTTCAGGCATACAAATAGGAGGACAAGCTTAGCTGAGAAAACCCCTCCTCCCCTCTTGAAAACTCCTGGGATGCATGACATCATTTTGCCTAGGAAAACAAAACAGGAAGTAACTGAAGAAATGTACAAAAAGTTTAAAAAAAGTAAATATGATATACATTTAAATTTTTTAGAAATGCTATCCTTTCCCATGGGGGAAACCCGTCAACAGAGTCGCTTGCTCAGGGAGGGGGATCTGTCTGCTGATTCCCATTGAGAAAACGGACGACAGGTCTGTGTCCGCACTGCTTATGCAGAGTGGACACGGACAAAGCCGGTTGTCCTCTATGGGCGGTTGAAAAGGTGGAAATGAATCACCTGTCCATTTCCATCTGACTGCCATTCAATGGAAGAGGAACGGATCCCCATCTGTCTCTTTTTGGCGGAACGGATGACGGTGGGTGTAAACGGACACGTCCGTTTACACCCACAGCTCCATAGAGAATAGACGTTTTTCCGCCTGAAAAATGGGGCCTAAGTATTACACTAGTCAGTTCTGATAGAAAGAGAGAAGTTCCAATTTAAGATGAATTGATCCATGTTGGCACTGACATATCTGCCAGGGTGTCACATACTGGATTGTATATTAGCTTATTTTCCTTTATAAAGTACCTAAAGTAGTACAGGGCTATATCTTTGTATACCTTTATTTTATAACCTTGTCCTTTTAACCTATGGGAATTCCTGTGATATAAAGCAGGTGTGAGCCCGCATAATAATAGCAGTTACTGGGGTAGCAAACTGGATTTCAGCCATCAGAACACAACCCTCTAGCCAGGCACACCTATATGAATAAGAGGTTCCATGAATGCAGTGAGCTGCCAGCTGATAAGGGAGGGGTCTGAGGATGAGAGTGACAGCAAAGATGGAATATAGGCTGGAGGGACATATTAGGATACATAAAGGAAAATGACCAAGAGGACAATATTCCCATGGCACACATAATAAACCAATTAGAGCAACAATATACAAATATCAAAACTGACATTTCCTGGAACTAGGAAGGAAAAGGCTTGTAATCCAAGCAAATATAGTGAATACATTCTTTTACATGTACATTGTGTTAGTGTGTGTATGTATGTGTGTGTATATATATGTATATATATATATATATTTCACATAGTATATTTCATATTCATGGATTATGTGGATACATCCCCAGCTTATTTTAAACAACAGTATTGTATGTACAAGCATCACTGGGTGTGTGTATGTATGTATGTATGTATGTATGTATGTATGTATGTATGTGTATATATATATACACACACACACATACGATTTTTTTTATTATGGCCATGTGTTTTTGCAAATATTTATAGCGAAAAAAACCATATGTCCGTAAACAGCAGGCATACATATACTCAAAGCCCACATTTAGACAGGCAGATAGATATTATGATCTGTCCAGTGTTAAAGCATCCAGACATCAAAGGGAAACTGTAAAAATCAAAATGATGGTTGCAAAGAAAACAAGGAAGATGAGAATGATGCAGACATAAATAGGATGGGATACAATGGCATAAATGGGGGAGGGTTGCAACACTGGTTGTCAGGGAAGGCAGAGAAGGATGTGATCAGGCAGTAGCAAGGCAAGATATGCAGAAAAGGAAGAGGGCAGTTGATAATGCTCCATTAATCCCTTTACTGTTGGAAGGGCCTGCAAACCACTCAAGGGATGTGGAGAGGCAAACTGCAAATGGGTGGGCTGATAAAACAGCAGGTGCGGGATGAGGTGAAAGATGGGGGGTAGATCAGAATCTTTCATAAGACAGTGGAAAAGGATGCATAGCCCTGTAGAAGCCAGTGTTGGCTGGGTAGGATTGAACTCCTTGAAGACGCCACTGGTGAGGAAATTGTTAACAATGACATGATTGAGAGGAGGCAGACATTACATACTCAGCCCCCCAGTATATCTACTGTTCCAATGCTGCTACAGGAAGGCACCATGGATCAGGCAAGGATGTGGTACCCAGCAGATGAGGGATACTGATGGCAAATCCCATCCCCATCTATGCACAGGTGTATGGAGGTGCTGTCAATCATCTATCCCCTCTCCCTCCCAACTTACTTGATATCAGCAAGCTGGGCCTCTCTGGCCGTCTCTTCCTCTTCCAGCTGAGCGCGCCGTCTCCCAGACCCCAGATGTCTCCCAGAATGTAGGATTGCCTGGGCAGGGCCCTCTTCTCCTGGCTGATTTTAGGTGGGCTAACGCATTCCTCTTCAGGATTCTAATGTACAGTTACTATCGGTTACTATAAATAAAATTGTATAGGGAGGAATAGTCCTCACACTCCCTTTGCTACCCCTTGATTGGCAGTCTATTGGCATCTGTCATTGGAATGATCTTTTTTATTCCTCTTGAAGATTTGAATATAAAGAGATGCATAATATGGGATTTGCCTTTTCCTTAGCTCCCCCCCCCTGGGTTGGTGGTCTATATCCCCCCAGGATGATGACTGCCATCCTGCCCCTGGTCCCCGGACTGTACCTCTGGGGTGGTGATCATCCCCTCCCCCCCTCCAATGGTCCCTGGGCCACCTGTCTGCCTCCTTCTTATGATGTCCTGCGCTTTCCTCTCCCTTTAAACGTCTGCTGTCTCCTCTGATGTGTCCTGTGTCGGTCAGAGCCCCGAAGATGCAGCTACACCGCCGAAGCAGCTGTGGCAGCCGGTGATCGGGATACCAAAGCCGGTCCTCCTCACTTCCATCATCCCTTCCGATGCATGACACCCCGCTCCTCCCACCGCGCAGACAACGGGGTGCTCAAAATAAAATCACCCCTATTCCCAGCTCAGCAGAGGCAGCACCTCCCTGCCACATAGTACCCGCCCCCTTTCCTCTAGACATACGCCTTCCTCAGCCTATCACGGCACACAGAGCAACCTGAGCCTTCCCCTACACCTACGGAGGCGTGGCTGCGAGGATTGAGCGACGTGAGCGACAGCCTATAGCGAACGACTTGTGGAAGGAGGGCCTATCTGCCAATCAGAAACTGGGTGAGGCGGGATGAAATTTAAGGGATGATGTCATTCCGAGCGTGGTGAGGTTGTTTAAAGGGAAGGTGTATCAATGGGTGGGGGATGGCAACAGGGTGGGGGCGCAGGTGGTGGGCTGGGTGCAGCTGGTTGGGGTAGTTCTGCTGGGAGAAGCATCGACTGTGCTCTCTATGGGGTGCCTAGCTTTGTGTATGGAAGGGGGTCAGTAGTGTTCTATGTGATGCTCGAAGTGAATGGAGTGGCGACCATTCACCTGCCCAGGACATGACTGATCATGGTATACATGCACATCGTCCTAGCTCACAGCCGCCCACGATGATCGGGATGCAGTCCAGGTTTGCCTGTGGTCCCTTAGGAGATAATAGTTAACCATTTGCCCTCCAGAGGGTTTACCCCCCCTTGATAACCAGGCCATTTTTTGCGATACGTTGCTGTGTTACTGACAATTCGTGGTCATGCAACACTGCACCCAAATTAAATGTGTCCTTTTTTTCCCACAATTAGAGCTTTCTTTCTTTGGTATTTGATCACCTGTGCATTTTTTATTTTTTGCGCTATAAACAAAAAAAAAACATTTTTGAAAAAGAACTATTTTTTACTTTTTGCTATTAATCATATCCAATAAAAAAAATGTAAAAATCAAATTTTATCATAAATATATTCTTCTACATGTCTTTTGCAACCATAAATCCTAGTATGTGTAACTTAATTGGTTTACGTGAAAGTTATAGCATCTACAAATGGTGGTATACGGGGATTTTTTTTTCTCTAGTAATGACGGCAATCAGCGACTTATAGCGGGACTGCGGCGGGCATTCTGACACTGGGGGAGAACTAACTGCCACTGATATCCCCAGTGACACTAATACAGTAATCAGTTCTAATAAAAAGCACTGCCACTGTGCCAATGGCACTGTGCAGGAAGGGGTTAACATCTGGGGTGATCAAAGGGTTAACTGTGTTTCACTAGGAAAACAAGCTGCTTTGTATTGCTCTGCAATACAAAGCAGCCTGTTTCTGCTGACAGAGGAGAAATCTGTATTGTTTACATACAGACCTCTCCGCTGTCAGCTCCACCGATGACCACCGATTCCTGGTCGGGACCCAGTGATTGATATGCCGAGGAGCCAATGGCGGTACGGGTGGGTAGGGAGCACGCGCACCCTACCAGGGAATACAAAATTGTGTGTGTGTGTCTGTGTCTATATATATATATGTGTGTGTGTGATTTGGTGCATCCCTGCTGCCCTATAGCAGTACTTCTACTTTAGGGCGGTCGGGAAGTGGATAATGAATTACCAGACTGAAGATTTGTCACTTAGAATTGATCTGGTTAAGGCTGGCCATACACACTACAATCTTTACAAATCTCATTTACCAAAACTAGGTACAATGGGACATACCTTTACTACCCAATTTTTGTCCAAACAGGCCATTATATTACACAGGCTGGCCATAGATGAATTGTTTTTTTTTTTTCCCATCAGCCAGCAGACTGGTAAAACATCTCAACAGATTCCCCCATCCATGCATTAGTGGTGGATAGATGATTTTCTTTGGGGATGACTCCACTGTCATTCCCATACGAGAGAAGCTGATCGTTGGATCGACGTTTGGGAGTGAGAATGGCCATAGATGGGTGGAAGTTCAGCTGGTCTTTGGTGAACCAGACGACTTTTGATCCATCTATGGCAGGCTCTTGTCATTGGTGGATTGAGGCTAGGTTCACACCTGCGGTTTTTGCTTTTTTTTTACCAATAGGCAAGTATTGACTTTTATGCCACTTCGGATGTGTGTGACTTTGGTGCAACTTTAATGCTACTTGAGGGCAAGAGTGTGTAAAGTTGCATCAAATGAACAGAACTGTCATATTTTCCTATTAGCAAAAAAAAAAAAAAAAAAAGGTTGCACCCACGAAAGTTACAACAACGTCAATACTTTCCTGCTGGCAAAAAAATGCATTAAAAATGCAGCACTTGCGTTTTTGGTGTATTTTCATCAAAGTCTATCGCACAAAAAAAGAAAAAATCTGGGGGGGGGGAGTCCCTGACCCTTTCTAAAAAACCCATCGCACCAAAACTAAAAACGCACAAATGTGAACTAGATCCGTAGTAAATCATGTTAAATGGACTGTAGTGCGTTTCTTCTAACTGGAAAACAAATGCACTGAAAATGCTCAAGTGGGAACTTAGGGTTAAAGGAAATTGTACAATCGGATTGTATAGCGTCACTTTACAGATATCAAGTGCATCCTAAACTGACTGGCAGACCAATTTTTTCATTTGTTTCTTTTACACTTGTTAAAATGTGTGTTTTTGGCATAAAGGACAAATTTGACTCCAGAAAATTAAATATTTTCCAGTTGAATAAAAAGACTATGTTGCACAATATGTGCACAGCTTTTTATCAAACCTTTATTTTCATTTAAAAATACTTTAACGTGGTTGTAAACCTCAGACATGAAATATTAACAAAGTATATCCCTCTACAGTGTGTACTTGTCTCAATTAAGAGTACTAAGTGTCATTTCTGTCTGCTGCTTTGTTCCTCTGCTATCGGCATGAATCACTTCTGATGAGTATTCCTGACACCAACAGAAAAATGGTTCCAGCTGATTCACAGCCTCAGCTCTGTTCCTGTGAGCTCACACTGATCTCTATGGAGTGTAGCTTTCGCTCTCTGCCCCTTTTTTTCTGCCTGCTCAGACAAGCTTTATAAATTTTGGACTTTGAACAGATGTAGAAAAGACTGCAGATAAACAGGTACAATGTATGCAGCATGATGTGTTTCATCTTTGTATCACCTGAGACCAGTCACCTCACTGGGTATCTGTAAGGGTTTACAACCACTTTAGGGCTAGATTCACACTGAAGAAGTCTGAATTCCTTCAGTTACCAAGTGCTATTCAAGGAGCACCTGTGATTGATTAACCTTTCAGCTTGGATAACTGTAATGGAACCGTCCCAGCCTGCGCTGAATACTTCCGTTAGAATACGCTTCCCCGTCGGAACAACGACAACAGACACCAAAGCTGACCATACAAGACTAGACGACACCAGTCTTGAAGTAAACCAGGAAATAGACTACTTTATTTTAATACAGATACAAGATATATACATTCAAGGGAACAACCCCCATTACCTGCATAAAACCCCCTCCCTGCATAATGACACAGGGCGGGGCAATCTACCTTTAGTAACAAGAAGCACACCAACAGACAGTCCCATCAGGAGGGAGGGCAGCTGGAAACACCCCCACCAAGCCAATACACAAACACATACATCCTATAATAGTTTGCTCCCAAGCAAGACACAATAGAAAAATGGGATGCAACCACATGGCATTAAACAACAACCCCCCCACCCCAATATTAGGACATCACCCTGTACCCCTAACAGGCACAGGGTGACTTACACATAATAAGGCTATGGGGAGCTGAGACAGGGATCTCCGCACCTCTCTAAAGTGAGGTGTGTTCCATGTGCCCTCCACCCAAAGTGACTTCCGTCAATATCTCCCCTTTCAGCAGGAGGAAACACCAGACGGGTGGACTCTGACGTTAGTCTGTACTTCCAGTCTCCCAATGCCAGCACCCACACAGTACCCCAAACAAATTGTCCCACACAAAGCACTACTCACCCAGCCAACCTCTGCCTCCCTTGTAGAACATACGAGAAGTATGGGCTGGTCCTTCTCCCTGAAGTCCTCTCAGCCGCTGGAGAGAAGACAGGGTGGCTGGGCCGACTCCATCATGTGGTTGGGGATCTGGGCCGACTGCTCAGCATCCCTGGGGTATCCAGGTGGTGACTGTATTCTCATCCACTTTGACTTGATGGACATCCCCCAGTGTTCGCAAAGTAAGGTTGACATCCTCCTGTCCCAATGCCAGACCCTTTTCTGGGGTTGTGTCAGTGGAGACCGAAGTCCCATCCACGGACATCAGCTCAAGCTGCAGTTGTGAGGTGCCAATTGCATCCCCTTCCTGTAGCTCCTGCGGTGCTGATTGTTGTGGGCAGAGGTGAACAACGCCATGCCCTGATTCCATCTCTCCAGCTGGAGGTGCACCAGCTGGTTCCTCCTCAGCAGAAAAGTCAATCAAATCCCCAGTCTCTGGAACTGGTGTCTGGGGATAGGGGTTCACCATCTCCTGTCTGTGGAACCCAGAAGAGAAGATGTTACCAGTGCTGGGCAGAGTTCAGTAATGTTTGGCCCTATTGCCAGCTCTTCTGCTTGAGGCTCACCAGGTTGTTTTTCCTCAGCAGAGAAGTCTATCAAATTCCCAGTCTCTATAACTGGTTTCTGGGGATAGGGGTTTACCATCTCCTGTCCGTGGAACCCAGAAGATGTTACCAGTGCTGGGCAGAGTTCAGTAATGTTTGGCCCTATTGCCAGCTCATCTGCTAGAGGCTCACCAGGTTGTTTTTCCTTGGCAGAGAAGTCTATCAAATCCCCAGTCTCTGGAATTTCCACTGCTGATTCTTGGGCATGCTGCTGAACATGTTTTAGCAGTTGCCTTTCCAGATCCTGTTCTTTCATCATCAGGTATTCCAGATCTGGATCAAGCTCTGAGACCCCTGTGAGACTGAATATAGCATCTCTGTCTTCTCGCAGGTCCTCAAGGGTAGTGTAACGAACCGCCAACGGCACCCCTAGCAATCCACTGGTCAGGTTTCCCCAGAGCGCGGAGTCTAAGTCCCGGTTCACTTGTTCACCAGGGCCCCTGATGGTGGGGAAGGACTTGGAGCGAACCGAGACCAGGTTGCGGCTCTTGAGTACACCCACCAGTGGAAGAGGAGCTCACCAGAGGTTCCTGCAGGGTGAGAGCCTGATGTGGAGAGGCAGGGATACCCCGACGAGGTGGACGGATGGATGAGCAAGTGCGTGGTCAGACGAGCCGAGTCGGTAGCTGTGGGATCGGTGTGGTACAAAGCAGCGGGCAGAGAATGGTCGGGTCACACGCCAGGTCAGCAACAAGAGATCAGATCCACAAGGGGGCATCCAGGAGAGAGGTCAGGCAAGCCAGGGGTCAGGGCAGGAGAAATCAGCAAGGTCAGCGCAATCCGGGTCAGTAGTAATCAGCAATAGCACAGGTTCAGGAACAGAATGCAGGAAAGACCATACGGCAACCAGTGACAGCACAGGGAGGATTTAAATAACGCGCCCTGCGCTGTCATTGGTGCCAGGCGCACACCTGCGGTCCCGAGTGCGCATGCGTGAGCTCTGTTGCCGCGGCCGGCCAAGACCTAGTGCCCGCACACCAGTGCGAGTCGGCATACTGCGCCGAGCCCAACGCCGCCGCGGCTCCTGACATTGCCCCCCACGGGCAACCTCCGGGTGCCCAACTGATCTCTCCACCGTGGGTGGCCGCGATAAAACTCTCGGATAAGCCTGGGGGCATGAACGTTTTGGGCTGTTTCCCAGGAGTTCTCCTCCAAACCATAGCCCTTCCATTTGATCAAGAACTTGGTCTGGCCCCCCCCCTCTTTCGGCAATTTAGGATTGCTTCCACCTCAAATTCCTCCTGCTCCTCAATGGTTATAGCTTCCGGAGGTCTGGACTCCCGATCTGGGCACGGCTGGCTTCAGAAGTGAACCATGAAAAACTAGGTGGATTTTGAAAGTTTCCGGAAGAACGAGCTCATACGCCACTTTGTTAATCATGCGCTTTACTCGGAATGGGCCCACAAACTTTGGTCCCAGTTTCTTCGAGGGACACGACATCTTCAGGTTTGTTGTTGCCAAGCAGACTTGATCCCCTGGTTGCAACACTAGTTCTCCCTTTCGCTTCTTATCAAAGGCTCTTTTGTTATCTTCCTGAACTCTTGAAATAGCTTCCTGAAGCAACTTGTTATTGGTAGAAAAAAAAGTGAGTGTGCTTTGAGTGGCAGGAACTGAACTTTAGGCAACCAGATCGGGTAGGAAAGTGGGATGGAACCCATAGTTTGCAAAAAAATGGAGATTGCCCCGTGGCTGAATGGTTTGCGTTATTGTAGGCGAATTCCGCCAATGGTAGGAGTGCCAGCCAATCATCCTGCAGGAAGGACGTGTAGCATCTCAAATACTGTTCCAGTGTTTGGTTGGCCCTCTCCGTCTGCCCATTGGTCTGTGGGTGATAAGCGGAAGAGAGGGACAATTTCATACCTAATGCTTCGCATAATGCTCTCCAGAATTTGGAGGTAAACTGGACTCCTCGATCCGAGACGATGTCTTCCGGGACTCTGTGCAGCCTCACCACTTCTCGTATGAAGATCTGTGCGGTCTCAAGAGCCGATGGCGTATTCTTCAAGGGTAAAAAGTGAGTCACCTTTGACAAACGGTCCATGATCACGAAGATCGCGGTGTGGCCCTGGGACGGAGGAAGCTCGACTAAAAAATCAATCGCAATCATTTGCCACAATCGATCGGGTATAGGTAGTGGGAGTAGCAAACTCCAGGCCTTGCTTCTACACGGTTTGTTCCTCTGACAAATGGCACAGGATTTGATGTAGCATTCGCAGTCCTTGGTCATGCTTGGCTACCAGAACGTGCGCTGGAGCAGTTCAAGAGTCTTCGCCAGCCCGAAATGACCTGCCATCGGATGATCATGGCAATGTCCCAGGACCAATGTTCGGACCTCTTCTGGTACCATGATTAACCCTTCCTTCCATACGAGTCCTCCCTTGCTCTGGAGGAACACCCCAGGTAGGGTTGGCATATCCAGAGATGCATCTTGCAGTCTAGAACGTAGCTCCGTTTGAAGGACAAGAAAGTTCCCTGAAGATAAGATAGTATCTGGCTTTGAAATTTCCTCAGGATCCTCAAACATGCGTGAGAGAGCGCCGGGTTTCGTGTTCTTGGAGCCAGGTCTGTACGTAATATGGAAAGAGAATCGGGAGAAAAAGAGTGCCCACCTCGCTTGGCGTGGTCGTAAGCGTTTCGCTGTTCTCAAATACTCCAGATTTTTATGGTCTGTAGAAATCAGAATAGGATGCGTGGCTCCTTCCAGCAGATATCTCCATTCTTCTAATGCGGTTTTAATAGCCAATAATTCTCGATCTCCAATGTCGTAGTTTCTTTCTGCCGGTGAGAGTTTCCTTGAGAAGAACGCCACTGGGTGCAGAAGTTCCTTAGTGCCTTTCCTCTGGGACAGGATGGACCCTACTGCATTTTCTGATGCGTCTACTTCCAGAACATAAGGCAGAGAGGAGTCAGGATGACTGAGGATGGGAGCGGTGGTAAATAATCTTTTTAGAGACTCAAAGGCTGCCTGGGCCTCAGGTGTCCATTTGAAGCGGATTCCTTGTTTGGTTAACTGGGTAATGGGGGAAACCAGACCAGAGAAGTTCTTGATAAACTTCCTATAAAAGTTAGCGAACCCAATAAAGCGTTGGATGCCTTTTTTATCCGTAGGTACTGGCCAGTCCAGGATCGCCGAGACCTGCAAGAATGCAATACTGTGCTGCTCGAAGCTGCACTTGTCAGCTTTGGCATACAGCCTGTGTTGGCGTAACCGTTCCAACACCTTTGTCACATGATTCCTATGAGCTTCGAGAGAGGGAGAAAATATTAATATGTCGTCCAGATAGACAATCACAAAAATATCAAGATAGTCCCTGAATATGTCGTTAATAAAGTGTTGGAACGTGGCTGGGGCATTGCAGAGTCCGAATGGGATGACCAAGTACTCGAAATGGCCAAATCGAGTGCGAAATGCTGTTTTCCACTTGTCCCCCTCCCTTATACAGACCAGATTATATGCACCCCTCAAATCCAATTTTGTAAAAATAGCTGCGGATTTCAGTCTCTGGAAGAGTTCTGGGACCAGGGGCAGTGGATAGCGGTTCTTTATCGTGACTTTGTTTAGTTCACGATAGTCAATGCAGGGTCTCAGGGATTTATCTTTTTTTTCCACAAAGAAAATTCCGGCCCCTGCCGGTGAAGTGGAGGGGCGGATGAACCCTTTTTGGAGGTTCTCGTCGATGTACTCCTTGAGAACCCCCAATTCTAATTCGGACAAGGGAAAAATTCAGCCGAATCTGGGAACCGGGTAAAAGGTCAATGGGGCAATCATACGGGCGGTGTGGAGGCAGGACGTCCGCCCCCCGTTTGCTGAAAACATCTAGATAGCTGTGGTAGGCCGACGGGATGACCTGTCTTAGATTGGAGTCTCCATCCAAGCACAGGAGAAATTGGGGAGCTGCGGGGCCTGATGCGTGGCAGTGTTCCTGACAATATGGGGAACGGAACCGGTCTCCCAGTCAATTTGAGAGTTGTGGGCCCGCAACCAAGGAAGCCCCAAAATGACTGGGAAAAGGGGTGACGCTATGGCGTCTAACCGAAAGAGTTCCCGATGATGACCCGCTACTGTGGTAGGAATAAGCGGAGTCTCCTGATCTACTAACCCCGACTTAATTCGGGATCCATCGGCCAGAAATATATTAAGGCCCTGTTCTCTGGGCTGTAGGGGGATTTTCTGCTGATGTGCGAAGTCTAGATCCAAGAAGCAACTGCATGCTCCCGAGTCAATTATGGCTGTCACCTCCACGGTTCTTCCTGGGAGCTGAAAGAAGAGGGGTACAGCTAAGTAACTGGACTGTCTAACATCTTCAGCAGATAATGAAGAAAAAATAGTGGTAGACTTACTCGCTTTCAGAGGACAGGAACGTACCATGTGACCGGCTTCTCCACAGTACAGGCAGAGGGTTTTGGACCGTCTTCGCTGGCGTTCCTCGGGTGATAGAGATGACCGAGCCAGTCCCAGCTGCATGGGCTCGTGGGTGTCCACAGGATCTGCAGTCCGGTTTCCCTCTGATGTAGGTTGGAATGCCCCCCGGACAGGGGCCCATGCTATTCCCTGACCCTGGCTGGATCTCTCAAACCTGCGCTCCCGCAATCTGCGGTCTATTTGGATGGCCAATCAAATAAGGTCCTCCAAGGACTTGGGTAGACCTACTCGGGCCAGCTCGTCTTTAAGAGCTTCAGAGAGCCCTATGCGGAATTGGTGGTCATTCCACTGGGTATCTCCCATCCATCGTCTAAATTCTGACGCATATTCTTTTGCTGCCCGGCAGCCCTGTCTAAGGGAGTATAGGGCTGATTCTGCAGAAGCTGCCCGCTGCGGATCATCATAAAGTATGGCCATCGCTTCGAAAAAATCTTTTACCGTTTCCAGGTGAGGATCGTGATTCTCCATCAATCGATGGGCCCTGGGGTTCATCCTGGAGCAGCAAGATTATAAATCCCACTTTAACCGACTCCGTGGTAAACGTGCGTGGCTGCAGATTAAAATAGAGGAGACATGAGTTCCAGAAGGCCCTGAAACGTGCTTGGTCCCCGCCGAAGTGTTCCAGTAGTGGAACGCGGGGTTCAGCCATAGGTAGTGCGGCTGAAGCTCCCGTGGCTGGCCCAGGAGATTACACGGATGGGGCAGGAGAGTCCGGGGCCTGAGAGGTGAGGTCAGAAACGGTCAATGTCTGGAAGCGGTTTTCCAGATGAGTGTATTTATCCTGTAGGGCCGTGACGGCTTGGGTCAGGGCTACCAGGTTGCGGCATATGTCCTCCAATGGGGAGGGTCCCCCTCCAGACTCTGTCATGGCCGTATGGTACTGTAACGAACCACCTGACGGCATCCCTAGTAATCCACTGGTTAGGTTTCCCCAGAGCGCAGAGTCTAAGTCACGCTTCACTTGTTCACCAGGGCCCCTGATGGTGGGGATGGACTTGGAGTGAACCGAGACCAGGTCACGGCTCCTGAGTACACCCACCAGTGGTAGAGGAGCTCACCAGAGGTTCCTGCAGGGTGAGAGCCTGATGTGAAGAGGCAGGGATACCCCGACAAGGTGGACAGATGGATGGATGAGCAAGTGCGTGGTCAGACGAGCCGAGTCGGTAGCCGTGGGATCGGTGCAGTACAAAGCAGCGGGCAGAGAATGGTCAGCAACAAGAGATCAGATCCACAAGGGGGCATCCAGGAGAGAGGTCAGGCAAGCCAAGGGTCAGGGCAGGAGAAATCAGCAAGGTCAGCGCAATCCGGGTCAGTAGTAATCAGCAATAGCACAGGTTCAGGAACAGAATGCAGGAAAGACCATACGGCAACCAGTGACAGCACAGGGAGGATTTAAATACCGCGCCCTGCGCTGTCATTGGTGCCAGGCGCTGGAAACCCGGCCAGGACCTAGTGCCCGTAGGTTCTCCTTCAACCACGCCCTCTTTGTTTCCCGCTCCCTCAACCTCCTAGCGATAACTGAAACTTGGATCCAAGCCACTGACTCTACCTCCCCTGCGACACTCTCCTATGGAAGTCTCATCTGGACCCACTCACCCAGACCCAGCGGTCGAAAAGGTGGTGGGGTTGGTATGCTTCTGTCACCGCTGAGCACCTTCCAAGTCCTCGCAAACCCCCCCTCTCTATCCTTCTCCTCCTTTGAGGCCCACTGCATCCCACTATTCTCTCCAACCCCTCTGAGGATTGCTGTAATCTATCGGCCTCCTGGACCCGTGTCCTGCTTCCTCGACGACTTCTCCGCCTGGTTACCCTTCTTTCTCTCCTCCGAGCTACCCACCATCATCCTTGGAGACTTCAACATCCCTATCAGCATCAATAACCCGGCTACATCCCAACTCCTCCACTTAACCTCTTCTTTTGTACTCGCACAGTGTATACAGCCCACCACCCACTCTGATGGGAACATTCTGGACCTTGTCTTCTCTCATCGCTGCACTCCCCACAACCTCACAAACACCCCCTTTCCTCTCTCTGACCACAACCTTATTACCTTCTCCGTCTCCTCGTTCTCAAACACCTACCCCTCCAAATGTCAAACTATCACCAGCCGAAACATCCGCAACCTGAACCCTGCCCCCTTCCACTCTGCAGCTGATCAACTTTACGACAGTATCCTTTCCCTGACCTGGCCACTACTGCTTATAACAATTCGCTGTCAACCACTCTAGACTCATTAGTGCCTCTAACCACATGAAGCATTAGACCACGACCGCTTCAACCCTGGCAGACTGATCATACCAAAAATCTCAAACGACGCAGTCGTGCGCTGTAGCGACTATGGCGCGAAACCAGATCCCAACTAGCGTTCACCCGATATAAATCTGCCTTCCTCACCTACACTTCCTCTCTCCACACTGCCAAGCAAGCCTACTTTGTGACCCTCATCAATACCCTCTCCTCCAGTCTTCGCCGGCTCTTCTCTACATTTAACTCTCTACTCTCTCCGCCCCCACCTCCACCCAGGACCTCACTCACCGCCCACAAGATTGCCAACCACGTCAAAAACAAGATTGACGCAATTCGTAGGGACAACGCCACTGCTCAGACTTCCACCCCACCTAGCACCCCTCACACGAAAACTCCTCGACCTCTCCGCTGCTTCGACACAGTTGACCACCCCTTCCTCCTCAAAAAACTACACTCTCTTGGCCTCAGAGACTCTCCTGGCTCTCTTCCTATCTATCACAGCGCTCCTTCAGTGTTACCTATAACGCAGCCACCTCCCCCTCACTCACCCTCTCTGTTGGGTTCCCTCCAGGCTCTGTCCTCGGGCCCCTTCTCTTCTCCATCTACACCTCCTCCCTTGGCCAACTGATACACTCTCACGGCTTCAACTACCATCTCTATGCCGACGACACGCAAATCTATCTCTCTACCCCTCGCCTCATCCCTTCAGTCTCTGCCCAAATCATTAACCTACTGAACGACATATCGGATTGGATGTCACTCCACTTCCTCAAACTGAACCTTTCCAAAACCGAGCTCCTAGTTTTCCCCCCAGCCTTCGCCCCCCCCCCCCGACTTCTCCATCATGACCAACAATGCCACCATCAGTCCCACCCCGCAAGCCAGAGTACTTGGTGTCATCCTAGACTCCAATCTGTCCTTCCAGCCCCAGTTCCAGTCGCTGACAAACTCATGTAGACTCCACCTCCTCAACATCTCCAAAATATGTCTGTTCCTAACCCCGAAAACTACTAAGCAACTCATTCACTCCCTTATCATATCACAACTTGACTACTGTAACTCCCTCCTCACCACAGGCTATCCCCGCTTCAGTCTATCCTGAATACTGCGGCCAGACTCATCCACCTTACTAACCACTCCGTATCCGCCACCCTCCTCTGCCAATCCCTCAGCTGGCTCCCGATTGCCCAACGGATAAAATTCAAAATGCTAACATTGACGTACAAAGCTGTCCATAATACTGCCCCAAACTACATCACCGACCTGATATCCAAATACCACCCTAAACGTACTCTCCGCTCCTCACAAGACCTCCTTCTCTATAGTTCCCTGGTCTCCTCCTCCCAAACCCGTCTCCAGGACTTCTCCAGGGCTTCCCCCATCCTCTGGAACTCCCTACCCCAATCCATCAGACTATCACCTACTCTCCTCTCCTTTAGGCGCACCCTGAAAACCCACCTCTTCAGGGAAGCCTACCCCGCCCTCAGCTAATTGCCAATCTCCTCCACTCTTCCTACCACTCCATTCACTACAGCTATTCCTCCCATACCACTATCCCCTCCCTCATAGATTGTAAGCTCCAAGGAGCAGGGCCCTCAAACCCCTCGTGTATCGCATTGTATTGTTATTGTACTGTCTCGTGTATTGTCTTCCATTGTAATGTACAGCGGTGATAAAACTGTTGGCTCTATATAAATACTGTATAATAATAATCGCCAAACACAAAATGATCTGTAAGGCTCTCCCACAGCAGTCCAGGGCCACCAAAGTCATATCCCTCCGGAGAGCGTTCTGTTGTCACCCCTAAATATTTCTGCTCTGCATACCATTGCAAAGCCCGATATCCATTGTCCAGTTCTATCTCCTGCTGGACCAGCCTGTCCAACTCAGTCACCCATTGCTCCTGGGGTCGCTCTTCCAGGAATGGCATCCGTAGCTTTCGATGGTCACTGGCCCATTCCCCTGGGGTTGGATAGCACTTGCCCTTGTACATACCAGCAACCTGGAGGGCTCCACTCCAAAGCACCACCTGAATCCACACCCTGAGCTCCAGGTGCTCATCCGCAGACACAGTCCTGGGGTATGTTGCAAGAACGATCCGCAGTAGCCCCAGAAACTCTGATGCCAGGTCCATATCTCCACTGGGGTGACCGAGGCCTACTTGTAATCTTGAATCCCGGTGGTGGTTTGGACATGTTCACAGCCAGGAAGCACAATCCCACCACTGCCACCAATGTAACGGAACCGTCCCAGCCTATGCTGAATACTTCCGTTAGAATACGCTTCCCCGTCCGAACACCGACAACAGACACCAAAGCTGGCCATACAAGACTAGACGACACTAGTCCTGAAGTAAACCAGGAAATAGACTACTTTATTTTAACACAGATATAAAATATATACATTCAAGGGAACAACCCACCCCTCCCTGCACAGGGAGGGGCAATCTACCTTTAGTAACAAGACACACCAACAGACAGTCCCATCAGGAGGGAGGGCTGCTGGAAACACCCCCCCCCCACCAAGCCAATACACAAAAACATACATCCCATAATAGTTTGCTCCCAAGCAAGACGAACAATAGGATGCAACCACATGGCATTAAACAATCAACAACCCCCCACCCCAATATTAGGACAGATCGCCCTGTACCCCTAACAGGCACAGGGTGACTTACACATAATAGGGATATGGGGAGCTGAGACAAGGGTTTCCCCACCTCTCCAAAGTGAGCTGTGTTTCATGGGCCCCCACCCAAAGTGACTCCCGTCACGATAACAATGCTTTTCTCCTGCAAATTTGGATTAATGTCCTAGGTCTCTCTCGCATAATGTGAACAGATAAGAATTTCACATACGATTTCTATTGAACTCTATGGACCTTTAAAATGTAATTGCACCACTTCAAAGTTGTATACAACCCTTTTTCAAAACGCACTACATGTGGACTGCATAAAAGTGAACAACCTCCATAGGAATTAATTTTCTTTTCCATGCCATGTGACTCTTCAAAAAAAATGCAGCTGTATAAACCAGGGCTAAAACAGAACTAAAGTTCTGCTGTAAACACACTGAGCAGGCAGGCATGCAATCTGTCTTCTGCGATAAATGACACCTACCTGCCTACTCACCACAATCCCCAGAATGTACACTGAGCTGGGAATGTGCACGCTTTTCCAGAACATACATAAATGCGCATTTCCGCACTCGCCAAACTGCGTAGTTCTGCACTCTGTTGGGAAAGAGTCAAGGACTTCTCTTCTGCATTTCTTGCCTGTACGGCACCCCATTGAAATAAATGGGCTGACTTACACATGACATGTGGGAATGCACTAAAAACGCACAGAAACGTGCCCTCACTTGGTCACACCTGTACTTGTGAACCAAGTTTTTTTTTTTCTTGGGTGTATGTGATCAGCACAGGGCCAATCAGCGCTGTCCAGCCAGAGGGACGGGTCCTGCAGCCTCATAGGACAGTCAGGGGAGAATGAAAACTGCAATCTTTAACCAGTGCCCTGCTGGACACTGATAGAAGTCACAAGACTGCTCTAACTGCTGATGAGAAAAGGTATTTAGCAGTTTATATTTACTAAAATAATTGCATTTCCATGTTCTGTGTACTGTGGGAGACCAGATAGAGTGAATGCAGGGTCTTGGGTTTAGTAACACTTTAAATAGCCAATTCAAGCAAATATTTAAAGCAGGACGATAGTGATGTTTTACACTTTTTTTGCAATTAGTGCATACATTTCTACTAGCAAAACTACATATCCTGTGGCATTTTGCAGCAGCAGGACTTTGGATCCTCTTGGCTTTATCTATACGACATTTTAAAGCGGTAGCAAAAAAAAAAAAGAAAACTTTTCCCCTGCAAGGTAATGCCATAATGTTCTAGCATGCATCACAAACTAGCACATTATGCGAGACTTACCTTAAAACAAAACCTTCCAGCAGTGCTCAGTGACCAGGCTTCCATCGTCAACCAGTCTTCCTTCCAGGTTCATGGGCTCCGGTCATTTGAATGGTTGAGCCACAATGACGTCACTCTCGCACATGCACATGGGAGCTGCAGCACAGCATGTTGTCCCTTCAGAGCACAACATGTTGTCCCTTCAGAGCACAGTGTGCATGTGCCAGTGATGTCACCGGCTGCAGAAGTAGTAAACCGTGCACATTTAGGAGATATTCCTTGTACCTACAGGTAAGCTTTATTATAAGTTTACCTGTGGGTACAAGTGAGCAAGCAGTCTTTACTACTGCTTTCATTATTTATTAAATTTTTTAACTGAAACCAATCCTCTTATCCTTCCCCCCGCAGCTGAAAGCCAGTGGTAGCAAGTGGAGTAAAAGCCAGCTGCACTGCAGTGGCACGCCACAGGGGGATTGGTTCCAGTAATTGTGCCTCCCCCCACCGCTACGGGCCCCCCCTGTGGAACTTATGAGGTCTGGGCCTCATACAGGAGAGCCAGTGCTACTCTACAGTCACCACAGTGATTGCTGCTGTCCTCTGGGTCCCATGGTTGCTGCATAGTGAACAGGAGGCCGATGGCTCAGCAAGGGCGCCACTTACTGAACACCTATTTTTCTTACAAATGCCAGGTGTTTTCTAACTAGATGAGGTGGAGGAGAGGTGGAGAAGCAGCTCTGGTAAACTCCATGCCCAAGAGGGTTAAGGTAGTGCTGGAAAATAATGGTGGCCACACAAAATATTGACACTTTGGGCCCAATTTGGACAGTTTCACTTTTTACACCTGAGAACTTGTAACATTAACGAGTGACATGACAGCGGGGAGGGAAAATGGCTAATTGGTCCCAATTTGGACATTTTCACTTAGGGATGTACTCACTTTTTGTTGGTAGTTCAGACATTAATGGCCGTGTGTTGAGTTATTGAGAGGGGGACAGCAAATTGACACTGTTATACAAGCTGTACACTCACTACTTTACATTGTAGCAAAGTGTAATTTCTTCAGTGTTGTCACAATATTTACAAAAATGCGAGGAGTGTACTCACTTCTGTGAGATACTGTAGGTCTGCGTTATCAATGTGCAGTCGAGCGAGCTCACCGTATTGGCCCACTGTCTGATTCTCCCCCCAAGCCTAGGCCAGTGATAGTCCGCTACTTGAACTATGCTGACAAGCAAGCCATTCTTCAAAAATTCTGACAGATGCACACATTAACTGTCGATTAAAACCAACTACTCCTGTTTGCGTACTACTCCATAGAAGTTATGCGCCAACGTAAGGCCTTCTCTGCGATTTGCTCTGCTCTCTATCACAAACATATCACATGTACTCCCGCTGTCCTCCATATCCAACCACCAGAGGAGGACCATCTTTCTTTCACTCCACCTTCCGAAGCGGAACACTACTTCAACAACACCCCTGAAATGGCGATGGAGCAAGGGGCAACTTCTACACCATCTTCCTCCTCCGCCCCCAGGGGAAAAGCTGCACCCTTCCAAAAACAACCAAGCCCCCAAAAACCGTCCCACAAATGAGTCCACTTTTGTCAATCAGAGGACCACTACATTAATTGCTGACTTGCCCCCTCAAGACCCAAGCAATGGTTCATCTTGCATCCCGTATTCACTTTCTGACCCTGACAGGGCCGGGGCATTGCCCTCGGATGGTATTGTTACCTGCCTCTCTTACGGCTAATTACTATGTCCACCTCTTCCCCCTGGTAGGCGAGGCAGGCTTCTTAGCTCCCTTCCCCTATTGTTTCCCCTCAGCCCTCATGTGCCCCCTTCTGTCTTTCCCCTTCCTATCACATTCCTCCATTCTCCCGTCCCCTTTTTTTCCTTTCCCCCCCCCCCTCATGACCGCTGAGTAAATTCTCAGTAGTGGAGTCTCTAGTGCGGGAGCCTTAATGAGGTTGCTTCATGTGGAAAAAAGTGAAGTTCTTGTTATGGTTTGGGAGTACCTCCTTTTTGTTACGAATACTCTGCTTTTATTGTCCTACTCCATTGCTTCTTTATGTTTCATTTTCCTAGGAACTGTATGGTACTAATGTGAACTTGGACTCATTGGGGCAATGCTTATGTGGTATTGCCCTCCTATGGGCTATATTCTAATCCTGTACTGCAACAGACATGACTCCATCAGACAACGGGGATCACCTAAAGGTAGTCTCTTGAAATGTTAAGGGACTATGCTTTCCAAACAAACATATGCAAGTTTTACGACATTTGAAGCGTTTGAGGGCAGATGTGGCTCTCCTCCAGGAGATGCATCTCTCAGCAAACAATCTCTCAGGACTGTTGAAGCTCTGGGTGGGCCGGGTATATGGTTCTCCTGCTGTAGGTTGTAAAGCAGGGGTAGCTATACTGTTACACAAAAATTTACACCACACTATAAGCTTTGTCAACTCTGATTCTAAGGGTCGCAAACTTACCGTCCATCTCACTATCGCTTCTCATGACATTGCTATCTCCCAATGTATATGCCCCTAATTCCCCAGAACAGAACTTTTACCAAGACCTGATATCATGGGCACTATAAATCCCAGAATCCTGCCATATACTAGTCGGGAATTTTAACTCCACCAATTTGCCAATTATACCAGGGACTGTTTAATGCAACGAACTTGACAACCGCTTCAGCCTCCCACTCTTACTCCTTTAGCACAGTCATCCATATACTTAATCTTCATGACACATGGGGGTTTATTTACTAAAGCTGGAGAGTCCAAAATCAGACTCCCTTCTGCATAGAAACCAATCGGCTTCCAGGTTTCATTGCCAAAGCTTCATTGAACAAGCTGAGGTTAGAAGCTGATTGGTTTCTATGCAGAAGGGAGTCTGATTTTGGACTCTCCAGCTTTAGTAAATAAACCACATGGCGTCTGCACCACCCGACTGACCAGGAATACACGTTATACTCACACCCACATGACTTATTTTCCCACATTGACTATTTCTTCTGCTCGTGGTCTCTCCTTCCCTTATTACGCAAAATGACAATACTTGATATGGCCATCTCTGATCATTGTCCAATTATGATGCAGCTGTTTGGGCTGAGAGCTCCAAGGACTACTAACTCATGGTGCTTCTCCCTGCCTACTTAGTTAATAGCAAGGACTTCAAAACTCATCTCTACACAGCCTGGGCGGAATTTGCAGACACGAATGGAGCCCACTTAACCAACCCCAATCTATTCTGGGAAAGCGTTCCTCAGAGGGCGCATAATTTCTTATACTGCACAATTTAAAAAACTATCCCATTTCATCCCAGGCACCTTGCATCATGTTTACAAGGCAATGTGGGAGGATGGCCCTTATCTCCCAAATGGCTCCCAAGCACATATCAAGCTCATAGCTAAAAAGGGGAAAGACCAATTGTAGCCTGGATCCTACCGACCTATTTCTGTGATTAATGTTGACGCCAAAATGCTGTCGAAAATTGTAGTGCCCAGGTTGGCTCTGCTACTCCCTACAATGTTTCATCCGGCCCAATCTGGCTTTGTACAGGGGCTATCAGCGACGTAAATATCCTTAAAGTACTGTTGGCCCTAGAATATGCTAAATCCCACTCAATGCATGATTTGACGCTCATATCCTTGGATGCTGTAAAAGCCTTTGACAGTATTAGTTTTATCTGGCTTCTTCATGGTCATGCAGACGTTTGGTATATCGGGTTCCATTTTAGACTTTTTACGACAAATGTACTCTTCACCCACGGCTAGACTGATCACACCTGATTTTATATCCACTGACATTCTCCTAAGGGTACGAGACAGGGCTGCCCACTTTCCCCCCTTCTTTTTAATATTGCATTAGAACATTTATCCAGACTACTCCAGTTCATGGCAGGAGTAAGTGGTGTCACGATCAGCGAACACACTTTTCGTTCAGCTCTATTTGCGTACGATATATTGTTGTTTTCTTCTGATCCACCTTCAGATTTTAGATTACTCCAGAACGTATTCCCAACCTTCTGTAGCTGCTGGGGTTTATGAATCAATTTTGTCAAGTGCTCACTTTGAACCCTACTACTTCGACTCGCTGGCTCAGGTCTTCCCCTTTTTGTATAGCTAAACACTCAATTACCTATTTGGGCATACACATAGGCAGAGAACCATCATTTCTCTATTACCTTAATTACCCTCCTCTAATCAATAAGATTGCACAGGAATTGGAAGCTTGGCCGACACCCCCCCCCCTCGCTCTTTGGGAATGCCATCTCTTCAAAATGATTTCATTTGCAAGACCGCTATACCCTTTACAAACACTTCCTATTTTGTTAAAGCATTCAGATATGCCCCCCCCCCCCGACTTCTCCATCACGACCAACAACGCCACCATCAGTCCCACCCCGCAAGAGTACTAGGTGTCATCCTAGACTCCAATCTGTCTTTCCAGCCCCAGGTCCAATCGCTGACAAACTCATGTAGACTCCACCTCCGCAACATCTCCAAAATACATCCGTTCCTAACCCCGGAAACCACTAAACAACTCAATTATTCCCTTATTATATCACGACTTGACTACTGTAACTCCCTCCTCACCAGCTTACCTCACCGCAGGCTATCCCCACTTCAGTCTTTCCTGAATACTGCGGCCAGACTCATCCACCTTACTAACCACTCCGTATCCACCACCCCCCTCTGCCAATCCTTCCACTGTCTTCCGATTGCCCAACGGATAAAATTCAAAATGCTAACATTGACGTACAAAGCTGTTGATAACACTGCCCCAAACTACATCACCGATCTGATATCCAAATACCACCCTAAACGTACTCTCCGCTCCTCACAAGACCTCCTACTCTCTAGTTCCCTGGTCTCCTCCTCCCATGCCCGTCTCCAGGACTTCTCCAGGGCTTCCCCCAATCTCTGGAACTCCCTACCCAAATCCATCAGACTATCACCTGCTCTCCTCACCTTTAGGCGCACCCTGAAAACCCATCTCTTCAAGGAAGCCTACCCCGCCCTCAGCTAATTGCCGATCTCCCCCACTCTTCCTTCCACTCCATCCCCCACAGCTATTTTTTCCTGTACCAGTATCCCCTCCCTACTAGATTGTAAGCTCCAAGGAGCAGGGCCCTCGAACCCCTCGTGTATTGAATCGTATTGTTACTGTACTGTCTCCCAAAATAATGTGCAGTACTGAGCAAACTGTTGGGGCTATATAAATCCTGTATAATAATAATACAGAAGATTCACACGGCCCTACAAGCCTTTATTTGGAAATGCAAAAACATGCCGCATTGCGTTACAGAAGCTAAGTTTCCCTAGGAGTGAGGGTGGCGCAGGCCTGCCGAATATTAGGATGATTTTACAATTTGTCCTGCCTCCTTTGCCAGGGTCTCCATTGGATTACCATGAAATCGCGTTATTCTAACTACTCTTTGGTGGAAGCCCTGGTGTCCCAGCTCCATCTCTCTATTCTGCATTCCAACCTTAAATCTCTACCTGTGTCTTTCCGATCTAATCTTTTGATCAGAGACACCTTATTGACTTGGAGGGATATACATTACTGAGTAATGTATATCCCAGCTCCCCTGTACTCCATTATAGTGATATGACATGTATACAGTATGTATATCCCAGCTCCCCTGTACTCCATTATAGTGATATGACATGTATACATTAATGTATATCCCAGCTCCCCTGTACTCCATTATAGTGATGACATGTATAGAGTAATGATTACTGTATACATGTCATATCACTATAATGGAGTACAGGGAAGCTGGGATATACATTACTGTATAATCCAAAGCTCCTTCATAGAGATATTGCTTCGACAAGACCGCTATTCCATATCAGACATCTACCCTCATCCGGTCTCTCATCAATCTGCAAAATACCACCTTACTCCATTTAAACCCTGGGCCCCCATACTTTCTACGGATGTTATTCCAGACAAACTATTATCGGGATACAGGAAAATTGTTTCACTTGTACTTAGTGAAACATGGAGCAAAACTCAATGCAAAATCATTCACCAGGCCTATTATCCTTTTTTCACGAATTTGGCTGTTGCTGCCCACCCTACATGCTCTTGGTGTGATCGCAACCAACCGATCTTGTTCCATCGCTTGTGGGAATGTGCGTGGGTTTCATCTTTCTAGGACCGAATTCTTCATTACATCAACAATTGAGTACTGTCCATGATACTTTTTTTATTTGCACTAACATACAATTTTGAGGACAAGCTTTCGGGGTATGTCCCCTTCTTCAAAGTCCAAGCGGTACCATTACAAATCACAAAGTTTAAGCAGAATGTTAGAAGGGATGAAAAAAAGAAAAAAGGCTACAGATAAGATACAGCAAAAGGAGGGGGGGATACTACACTCACACAGAGGGGGTCAAGCTAGCTAATAGTCATAAAACTGTTGGATAATGAGTGAGGAATCCCATGTCCAAATTAAGGCCAATATCTCTTGTGTCAAATAGAATTATCATTCTTAGTTCAAAAGTTTTTCTTTCCTGAATGGAATTGAATTTTCCTTTCAGAACTAAAACATTGAGGTCTCCCATTGTGTGGCTTGGTTGTGTGAAATGGTGTCCTACAGGTGTGCAGAGGTCATCTTCTTTATGTTCCTTGATGGTATGTCTGTGCAAATTCATCCTTGCAAATTTATCCTGTCCTGTTTCGCCAACATAAGATCCTTTGCTGCATTTTCTGCACTGGATAAGGTACACAACATTACTGGAGGTGCAGCTGTATGATCCGGAGATATTAAAGATCCCTTTTGAGTGTCTGACACTTTTTGATGGATTGATTTGGTTGCACAGCTTGCAGCGATTCTTATTGCAGGGTTTGCTTACATTATTTGTGACATCATAATCAGAAGGAAGTTTCCTACTAATTAGTTTATTTCTGAGGTTGGGGGGTTATCTGAAGGCCAGTATTGGGGGTTGCTGGAATATTTCTTTCAGAGTTCCATCCTCTGTTATGATGGGTTGTAAATCTTTGATTATTTTTCTTATCCCTTCCAGTGCTGGGTTGTATGTGGTTACTAGAGGTACACAGTTGTTTGTTTTTTTCTCCTTGTACTGAAGTAGATTTTCTCTTCGGGTCCTCAAGGCTGTGTTTATGCTGGTGTTGATAGTTTTGACCTTGTAACCTTTCTTATGGAAGGAGTCTGCTAGTGTCCCGAGATGTTTATCTCTGTCTCTTGGGTCAGAACATATTCGGTGGTATCTAATGGCCTGACTGTGTATGATGGCACGTTTCGTGTGTTGGGGGTGGAAGCTGGAACTGTGGAGGTAGTTGCATCTGTCAGTGGGTTTCCTGTATATTGAGGTGTGAAGCGTATCATCCCTGATGTATACTGTGGTGTCTAGGAAGTTGACGTGTGTGTTTGAGTATTCCATTTTTAGTTTAATTGATGGATGAAAAGTGTTCATCAATGAGTAAAATTGTTTTAGGTTTTCTTCACCTTCTGTCCATATAATGAAAATATCATCATTATAGCGATAGTATCTGTATGGTTTTTGTTCCATGCTGTTCAGGAATCTTTCCTCCATATTGGCATATTGGGGTGCCATTTTTCTTCCCATCGCAGTGCCCATACATTGAAGATAGATGTCTTTATTGAAAGCAAAGTAATTGTGTGTAAGTATGAATTCAATGAGCTGTGTAACATCCTCAGCAGTGTATTTGTGGTTTGGTGAGGATGATAAGGATCTGTGACATGCAGCTAATCCATCCTTGTGAGGGATATTACTATACAGGGATACTACATCCATAGTCACTAGAAGTGTGTTAGATGGTAATTGCTGTATGTTGTTGATCTTGTTCAGAAAGTCAGTTGTGTCTTGTAGGAAACTAGCAGTATTCATGACTAACGTTTTTAAAATTTTTTCTACAAAGCCTTAGATTTGTTCGGTGAGTGTATTCATACCTGTTATGATGGGTCTGCCTGGATTTCCTGGCTTGTGGACTTTGGGCAGCATGTAGAAGTCCCCGATTTCTGGATGATCCGGAATCGCATTTATAAGTTCTGAATGTAGGTGGGCTGGAAGTGTTTTAAGTGTGAAGCCGCAAGCTGTCACAGCCAGGTACCCACACTGAAGATGCCGGCGCCAGGGAGAGAAGACGGCCAGTGAAACCAGTGGTGGTGAGGACACCGCTGGACTGAGGGACAGCTAAGTAGCTGTACTTTAAGAGTCAGCATCTACTGACTTTTTTTTTTTTTCAGGTGGAACTCCGCTTTAACCTTTTAGGTTCAGCCCTCTTTACGGTCATGTTATGCCTATTTCTAACACTGTTTTTTTCTACGTTTTAATTGTTGTACACGCTTTTGTACTTTTGTACTTCTTGTCTTACAAATACCTCTGGTTAATAAGGGTTTTATATTGAGATTGTATTGTTGTATTTACCTTGAAAAACTTCAATAAAAATGTATTTAAAAAAAAAAGAACTTGAGTCCCCTGCATGATGCTTTATATACATTAACTGGCAGATTAGGCACTGAAAATGAATAACCACTGGGGACATGTTCTTGATTTAGTCCAAACACAGGTTCAAACCAAACTTTGCTTGTTCTGGAATTTGTCCAAATACTGAACTTTCAGCCCATTCAGCGGAAGCTGAATGTCATATATAGTAACAGTTTTTCTACTACTATGATGCATAATAGTTTTCTTCTTTAGCTGTCAATGGTTGTTAAGAGAGTGCAATTGTCGGCACCCACCACATTCTTAGCAGTAAGTGATGTCACCTTGTCCCATCCATTTCCCCAGCCATGTAAACAAAGGGGCAGGAATATTGACTGCATGGCCATATTTGGTCAATTACATCACCAGGTATACCCCACCTCTTTGTTTACATTTTTGTGTCAGGGACCAAATATGTCATTCACAGTGGGTGTAGTGAGGATATTGGATGTGTGGGTCTGCATGTTTTTTATTTCAGCAAGTAGGTGGGCATAATTCATTGTGATTGACAAGGACTGGACTTTGTTATTGATGATGGATGTACATGGTGGGACATTTTTTTTTTAATAAAGAATGTCAAAAATTGTGGTGTCTCTATTTATATGTGGCGCTACCCCCTAAGGAGCCACTTGTATTTTTTCCACAGGCTCCCCTTCTTCGCCTCACAGTCGGGCACAGTGTATTTCTGCTGCCAAATACACTCACACACACTTCCGCTCATTGTCTTTTATGACCAGTCTAGGGGATGTTTTGTTTTGGAGTTTATTGTAGAACTGGGGATAGGGATTTGTAGTAGGACACTCCAATAATTCATTGTGATTGACAAAGACTGGACTATGTTATTGATGATGCATGTTCATGGTGGGACATATTTTTTTTAATAAAGAATGTCAAAAATTGTGGCGTCTCTATTTATGTGTAGCACTACCCCCTAAGGAGCCACTTGTATGTTTTCCACAGGCTCCCCTTCTTCACTTTGCAGCCAGGCACAGTGTATTTCTGCAGCCAAATACACTCACACACACTTGGGATTTGTAGTAGGACACTCCAAAATTGGAACCATCCACACTGAGGACATCTAGCTGATCTTCTTAGTTTGAAGTCTTGGCTGATAGTAAATAGCAGACTTCTCTTGTAGCATATAGCAGCAGGTAGTTTTTAGAGTGAGCCCTATTTGCAGTAGTAGTAGTTATAAGCCAGACAGACTGCAACAGCCCGAAGGTAACATAGCTGAGCAAAGTCCCTTTGCAGAAGCAAAAATCGGACAAGCTCCTCATAACACTAGCCAGTCTTCCCTTTCTCAGACCCACTCTGACTATCAGGCACCAGAGGGGCAGCAAGCACACAGAGTCCCTAAGATCTCTCAGATTCTGTACTTACAAGTCCAAGAACAGAATGGTTGCCTCCTTCCAATCTTCCAAGCGACTCTCTCCAGTGATACCAGACTGATCTTCAGCACGCAGCTCCCCTCAGTCAGCTTACTGAAGAACCAGGGTCACTCTCTCTGCTAACTTCAGGCCCTTAGGTTGACCCACCTGAGGCCACATGGCAGCAAGCCTGGCTTGGACAATCCAATTCCGGGAAAGACACTGAGTCCATGTGCTCTCAGAACATAAATACCACTCCCAGCATTAAATGGGGCAACCATCTGATAAGCCCCCAGCCCGTAGATCCCCACAACCACTTATCCAGGGTTGTGAGGAAAAAGCCCTTGCCAAGTTGAATGCTTAAATGCTGGGGGTTATTGCAGCAACTGGCACCAATGCTTGGGGTTATTTCTATCACTGACACTCTACTGCTATTTTTTTATTTCATCTGCTGACATCAAATGCTGTAGGTTAATGTTGTATCCACTGACATCAATGCTGGGGGTTAAATTTACTGTCACTGACACTAATGCTCAGGCTTTTTATTTTAGCCCTTTCCACCAGTGCAGCTCTTTCCACCAATTACTGACAATAAAGGTGAGAATTTTTTTCTGGGGCCACCGACACCAATGCTAGGGGTTATTATTGGAGCCACTGACAAAAATGCTAGGGGTTATTTTTGTGGCTACTGATAGCAATGCTGGGGTTATTATTATGTTCATGAACACCAATACTGGGGTTTATTATTGTGGTTACTGACAAGAATGATGGGGTTTTATAGCAATCAAAATTTTCTCTACAGTGTGCATTGTGGTCCATCGCAAAACAATTCAGCAGGACCAAAGGTTTAGGCATAGAACTGTGTTAAAGTCTATTAATTTTGAATGGGATGACTAGCTATGTACCTCCACAGATGAAAATGTCCTCCTATACTGCAGGCCAAGTTTCTTTTGTGAACGTAGACTGATGACCTTTGGCTGGGCTGAAAAAGCTAATAGGGTTTTAAAGGCACCATACCAAACAATACAATTACAAACTATATAGTAAATACAACTTTATTAATAAATTCAAACAACTGTTGTGGTAATAAAAACATTGAGCGCATAGGGCATTATTCTTAAAAAGCTTGTAAGGTTGGTAGTAAGCACAATAGATATACATTAGTACAAAATGAGGCTTCAGATAGCCTTATTATCATAATTAGCATAACTAGCATAATTGGTACAAGAGAATGCTTTACTATTATTTTCCATAACTGGCATAGTTATTACAAGTAGATGCTTGACTTTTATTCTCCAACGCATTTTGCGGGACGCAGCCTGCTTTTTCAGGGAGAAAAAGTATAAAAACTCTGAAATTATACAAAATAGACCAAAAATTTTAAATAAACATACCATATTGAAGTCATGAATCTAACACGCTCAATTTGACATTTACCCAAAATGACATCATAGACTTTGCAGGAGGCCAGTGGAAAAGAGTATGAGCATACAGTCCAGACTATGATCGTTTCAGAGTTATATACTTTTTCTCCCTGAAGAAGCGAAATGTGTTGGAGAATAAAAGTCAAGCATCTAAGAATAATGTGCTCAATGTTTTTATTACCACAATAGCGATTTGAATTTTATTGATAAAGTTGTATTTACTATACAGTTTGTAATTGTATTTTTGTGGTATGGTGCCTTTAAAACCCCATTAGTTTTTTTCAGATAGGGGTGGTAGCTTCAATGACTTATCAAGGGGTGTGGCACCAATAAATTCCATTAGCAAGGGGCGGTGATCTGCTTTTGGATCTCTATCTCCCACCTTCTCTTCTCTATTAATGCTTTGAATTTTCAAGGTGGCAAACACCTATTGGGAGAATACCCTTGCATTTATATTATTGATGTTTTTGTACATTCAAAATACTTTATTGTAGTTATTTTTTTTCTCCCTTTTTTTTGCATGATGGCTGAATATCAGGGCAAACTATGGAATGCTATGATGACTAAATTGCAAGTTCAAAGCACTAGGTATGAAAAATCTGATACTGACATTAATGCATTCTTCCACTCTCTCAAGAAATTGTTGGAGCAATAATCTAGTAAATACTGGCATATGAAATATTTGGATATACAGGTGAAACTCGAAAAAATAGAATATGGTGCAAACGTTCATTTATTTCAGTAATGCAACTTAAAAGGTGAAACTAATATATGAGATAGATTCATTACATGCAAAGCAAGATAGTTCAAGCCTTGAAGTGTCATAATTGTGATGATTATGGCTTACAGCTCATGAAAACCCCAAATCCACAATCTCAGAAAATTTTAATATTGTGAAAAGGTGCAATATTCTAGGCTCAAAGTATCCCACTCTAATAAGCTAATTAAGCCATAACACCTGCAAAGGGTTCCTGAGCCTTTAAATGGTCTCTCAGTCTGGTTCAGTAGGAATCGCAATCATGGAAAAGACTGCTGACCTGACAGTTGTGCAGAAAACCATCATTGACACCCTCCATAAGGAGGGAAAGCCTCAAAAGTTAATTGCAAAAGAAGTTGGAACCCTTTGCAGGTGTTATGGCTTAATTAGCTGATTAGAGTGGGATACTTTGAGCCTAGAATATTGCACCTTTTCACAATATTAAAATTTTCTGAGATTGTGGATTTGGGGTTTTCATGAGCTGTAAGCCATAATCATCACAATTGTGACAAATCACGGCTTGAACTATCTTGCTTTGCATGTAATGAGTCTATCTCATATATTAGTTTCACCTTTTAAGTTGCATTACTAAAATAAATGAACTTTTGCACGATATTCTAATTTTTCGAGTTTCACCTGTATATCTAGAGGAGAACACAAGCCCGATGGGTCTTAGAGTTCAAATCTTCCCATATTTAAAGGAAATATTGAATAACTTTAGAGGGAGATGGGAGGAAGTTCTGTCCAGATGTTCACAAGGGATGATGGGCCTACTGGTGGAGCAATACAATAGAGAGCTAACCATGATAGTTGAGGAAACTGGTACCCTTTATACTCAAGGGAATGATTTATTATCTCATGTATGCTTCAAGAAGAAAGATATGGAGTTGAAGGCCCTATATATATAGAAAAATTCTATATAGAAAAATTCAAAACTAATTTAATCGAGGATAAGGAAACCAAAATATTTAAAGATAGGATGGCCTTAACCACTTCCAGTCCGGACACTTTTACCCCCTTCCTGACCAGGGCAATTTTCAGCTTTCAGCGCTATCACACTTTGAATGACAATTGCGCGGTCATGCAACACTGTACCCATATGAATTTTTTACCATTTTTTTTAGACAGATAAAACTTTATTTTGGTGGTATTTGTTCACCGCTGGGCTTTTTATTTTTTTTGCTATGTAAATGAAAATGTCCAAACATTTTGAAAAAAAGTGTTTTTCTTATAAAATTTTGCAAATAAATAATATTTCATCATAAATCTTGGCCAAAATTTATTCTGTTATCTTTTTAGTAAAAATAAAATAAGCCAAATTAGTTTATAACCAAAAATTATAATTTTTAAACATTTTTTTTACATTTTTATTTTTTTTTATATTATGTTATTATTTATTTTATTATGGTTTTTTTACATACTGTCACCCTAGCAGTACAGTGTCACCATGTACTACTTTTGGGGGGTGATGAAGATTTTTTTTTTACACTGATTGCTTTTACACCCATATAGGATGTAAAAGCAATCATTTCTCTTTCTCTCTGTCTGCATCCTTGCAGCCATTGAGAACTACTGAGTGAGCTGTGATTGGTCACAGCTTGTCACATGGTACAAGGCTGTTGTGAATCATTCACAGATTTCACACATAGCAATCAGCGATCACATGATCGGGACCTCGTACAGGGGTCCCGTCCGACGATCGGTGTTTCACTGTGTCCGACCGTCCGGCCGTTTATATACAACGGCCGGTCGGGAAGTGGTTAAGAATAAAAGGGCCTATAGATGGCAAGGAACCAATAAACAATACATTAAAAGATCAGTAAGGGACCATGTGGTTGAAGTTGAGAATGGGGCTGTTTCTGATTGTGCCTCACATCCTTCCACTTCACATTTTTTCACAGTTTCACAAAAAAACGTAAGAATGGAGGGGGATTAGTCGTCCACACAAGGGGGGCACTTTCAAACAACTAAAATAAAATGTACAATTTAATTTATCCACTCCTGATGTACACAATCAAATGATTACACAACCAAATCTCTCACTCTCACAATCTTCACAACCTCTTTTCAACATTCAGCCTGGAAAACCTCAACATGAGTCAAACCTTATGGTCTCACAAGTGAATAACCACACCACGATCAACACCACATGGTGAAGTCCCCTAAATATACCATGTGAGAACCCATGTGATAACACAAATACATTTAGACTCCAGCATCCCGCTTTTTTTAGTGAACCTCATGGGGGAAACAAAAACTATACAAACAAATCCGGACCAATATGTGACACGAGTACAAACCGACAGAACACTTTAGAGGTAATTAATCTATCTCCTACAGTCCTTTCTTTAGAAGAAAGTGAAATACTATCTTTGGGTCTTGGATTTTGTCCTGAAAAAGATTTTGATCCATTCAAGGCAGTTAAGGATATCTATGTATTTGTGAGTTGGTTACTACTGAGCGTTTTACGTGTAAACAATTTAAGCCGTAAGAATTATCTAATTTATATTTTTCCAATTATAAAAAAGCTTGATTTTAAAGCTCTGCAAGAGCTCATTGAGTTATTGGAGGAAATTGATAATATGGATTATTATGATGAAATTGACAACTGGGACTTGGATGAATTAGTAGCCGTGAATGCTAATTCTCTGTCCTTAGCCCAATTCCTGCTTCAAAAAACTTTCAAATCGAAATCCATAGTCTTTCCTTCATTAACCCTCAATGGCAATATCTTTGCTTTTGTGCAGAAAACAATGAAATACATTACTGCCCTGCCTATTTCGGGTACATCTGGACAAAACCTGACCAAATCTCATGAGTTAGCTTTGGAGAAATTAAGGAAAGGAAGGACTTGGTGATCAAACCCTCAGATAAGGGAGGTAATGTCTTGTGATCAATATAGTGCCATGTGCCAGCAGATTCTAAAAAATAGAAAATGGTATAAAAAGGTTTCCCAACATCAAGCAAACAAGGCAAAATTAACCTATTATAAGATCATCAATGATGCCTTGCAAGATAATATCATCCCTAAGAGCACTTGGGACTTTGTGAACATTCAATGGCCACGTCTCCTGACTTTTTATGCTCTTCTGAAAGTGCATAAAAACTTAAATAAACCTCCAGGTAGACCCTTTATCTCTGGATGTGGGGGTCTCACGGAAAATGCAAGTACCTTGGTGGACATGTATTTGAGATCACATGTCACTAGTTTACCATCATACACTAAGGACACGATTCACTTGTTACAAATAATTGAAGACATGCAGGTTTCCGCTAATACTTCATTAGTGGCCCTGGATGTGAAGGCTCTATATAGTAGTATTCCACACAGTAAGGGCTTGGATATTGTTAATAGCCTTCTACAAGAAAGAAGCAGGGGCCAGACCGAATTCATTGTATTTGTTATTGAAATTATCAGATATATTTTGACTAACAATTATTTCACTTTCAACGGTTCCCACTTCCTCCAGGTACAGTGCGTAGCTATGGGAACATGCTGCGCCCCGTCCCACGCTAATCTGTGCCTGGGGGGGGATGGGACCGTCAGGTGTTTGGAGATGAGTTTTTCTCAATGCACCTGTGCCATATCTTGTCCTGGCACAGGTACATTGATGACATACTCATCCTCTGGGATGACACGTCACTCACGGATCTGATTTATCAGACCCTACAATCTAGCTCTAATACAGCAACGACTACTAGATTAATTATGTGTTATAATAAACAACAGCAACAAATCCGCCATATTGTAAGTAAATTTTGGTATTTATTAAAAAATATGTGCCTATATATGTGAAGGACAAAGCTGAGATTATGTATCATAGGAATAGATCAATCAGAGATACTTTGGTACATAGTCATTTCAATAGATCAGGAAGGAGGGACCCATGCCGCCATAGGGGAACCTTTATTTGTGGTGGCTGTGTATATTTCCAATACATCCCCCAAGGCAGAAAACATATTCTGCCAAATGGTGAGATGCATGAAGCACAACACTATGTCAACTGCCAAATGGCAGGTGTTTATATGATGACATGTAGTTGTGGTATCTTCTATATTGGCAAAACCAAACGTAAGTTTTGGAAAAGAATTTATGATCATGTTTCAGCCATCCAAATGGGAGATATTTCATTCCCCATTGGTAGACATGGGACCTGGCATCATTCCAAGAATCCATAATGTGTGACGTTTTTTGCTCTTAAGAGTACATTTGGACCCTAGAGGTGGTGACTGGGACCACCGTATCTGTAAGGGACCGCCCGGCGGTACCACTAGCACTCCACTGAATAGGCGTCCCCAGCGCACGGAATCTAAGTCCCAGGGTGCTTGTTCACCAGGGCCCCTGATGGTGGGGATGGACTTGGAGCTCCCTGAGACCAGGTCGTGACTACTGGGTGCGCCCGTCAGTGGTAGTAGTATGCGTAAGGGGCTCCCACGGGGAAGAGTCTGATGTGAGGAGGTCGGAAAACCCCACCGCAAGGAATGGATGGATGGATGAGCAAGGTCAGACGGGCCGGGTCGGTAACCGAGAGGACGGCAAGGTACAAGGCAGCGGGCATAGAATGGTCGGGTCACACGCCAGGTCAGCAACAGCAGGTCAAATCCAATAGGGGGCATCCAGGAGAGAGGTCAGGCAAAGCAAGGGTCAGAGCAGGAGAAAGCAGCAAGGTCAGGTTCAATCCGGGTCAAAACTTACAAGGGGTACAGGATCACAGGTTCACAGGATGCAGGGAAGACCAGAAGGCACTGAATGACAGCTCAGGGCCATTTAAATATCCCGCCCTGCGCTGCCATTGGTGCCCAGCGGGCGGCCGCGGCTTCTACTGCGCATGCGCGAACTCGAACGCCACGGCCGGCCCGGACCTAGTGCCCGTGTCCCTGCACAGGGCGGTGCACTGCGCCTGCGCCAGGACCATCGCGGCAGGGATCGAGGGGATCCCTGACATTGCCCCCCCCCTACGGGCAGCCTCCGGATGCCCACCCGATCTCTCCACCACGGGTGATCGCGAAAAAACCTCCGGACAAGTCTGGGTGCATGGACATTATGGGCTGGTTCTCAGGAATTGTCCTCAGGGCCATAGCCCTTCCATTTGATCCATTTGATAAGGAATTGGGTCTGGCCTCCCCTCCTTCGACACTTCAGGATTGTTTCAACCTCAAACTCTTCTTCTCCCTCGACCGTTACCGCTTCCGGGGGTCTAGATTCCCGGTCAGGGAAGGCATCTGGGACCACTGGCTTCAGCAGGGACACATGGAAGACCGGGTGGATCTTGAGCGTGTCAGGGAGGACGAGTTCGTAGGCTACTTCGTTAACCATCCGTTTAATGCAGAAGGGGCCTATAAATTTGGGTCCCAAATTCTTTGACGGGCAAAGCATCTTTAAATTGGACGTCGCCAGCCAAACCTTCTCCCCAGGCCGCAATACCAGATCTCTCCGTTTCCTGTTGAATGCTTTCCTGTAGTCTTCCTGGGCCCGACTGATGGACTCTTGAAGCTTCTTATTGTTCGCAGCGAAGAACGTTACCACATCTTGTGTTGCTGGTACTGGGCATTCCGAAACCAAATCCGGGAGGAAGACTGGGTGAAAGCCATAGTTGGCAAAGAACGGGGACTGCCCTGTTGCTGAGTGGCGGGCGTTGTTATACGCAAATTCCGCTAGAGGTAGAAGTGGCAGCCAGTCATCTTGAGTAAACGAAGTATAGCATCTTAAGTATTGCTCTAAGGTCTGATTGGTCCTTTCGGTTTGACCGTTAGTTTGAGGGTGGAACGCAGAGGAGAGAGATAATTTGATGTCCAGGGCTTTGCACAGTGCTCTCCAGAATCTGGACGTGAACTGGACCCCTCGGTCCGAGACAATGTCTTCGGGGACCCCATGCAACCTGACTACCTCACGAATGAAGACTCGCGCGGTCTCGGCCGCCGAGGGGGTTTTCTTCAACGGGATGAAGTGGGCCATCTTGGACAAGCGGTCCACGACCACCAGGATTGCCGTGTGGTCTCGGGATGGCGGAAGCTTGACTATAAAGTCTAATGAGATCTTTTGCCAAGGCCGTTCAGGAATAGGTAAGGGTCGCAGCAGACCCCAAACCTTGTTTCTTGCTGGCTTGTTCTTCTGGCAGGTGACACAGGACCTTACATAGCCCTTACAATCCTTAGCCATGTCTGGCCACCAGAATGAGCGTCGGAGAAGTTCCAGGGTCTTTTCTGGGCCAAAGTGCCCCGCCATCGGGTGGTCGTGGCAATGCCCCAAGACCAGGGTTCGGGCTTCTTCCGGCACCACAATTCGATCTTCCCTCCATAGGAGTCCCCCCTTGTTCTGGAGCGGCCCTCCGCCTGGGGTAGAGAAGTTTGTGGATGCCTCCATTAGCCTGGAACGAAGGTCCGACTGAAGGACCAAGAAGTTACCCGAGGACAGGATGGTGTCGGGTACTGGGATCTCCTTGGCGTCTTCGTACATCCGTGATAACGCATCCGGCTTAGTGTTCTTTGATCCCGGCCGGTACGTAATGTGGAAGTTGAATCTTGAAAAGAATAGTGCCCATCTCGCCTGTCGCGGGCATAGACGCTTGGCGGTTCTCAGATACTCTAAGTTCTTGTGGTCAGTAAATATTAAGATGGGGTGCACCGCACCTTCCAGCAGGTACCTCCATTCCTCTAACGCCGTTTTGATCGCTAGTAGCTCTCGATCACCGATATCATAGTTCCTCTCTGCTGGGGTAAGCTTCCGTGAGAAGAACGCTACAGGGTGGAGCAGTTCCTTGGTGCCTTTTCGTTGGGAGAGGATGGAGCCTACCGCATTCTCCGATGCATCTACCTCCAAGATATAGGGCAGGGCGGCGTCTGGGTGACCCAAAATGGGTGCCGAAGTGAACAGCTTCTTCAAGGCTTCGAAAGCTCCCTGCGCTTCTGGTGTTGATCTGAATCGGGTTCCCAGCTTGGTTAGCTGAGTAATGGGGGAGACCAGACCCGAGAAGTTCTTGATGAACTTCCGGTAAAAATTTGCAAAGCCGATGAATCGTTGGACGCCTTTCCTGTCTGTGGGTTCAGGCCAATCCAGTATTGCAGCGACCTTCTGGGGATCCATCGCGACCCCCGCGGTGGAGATAATCAGGCCCAAGAAGGCAATGCTGGATTGTTCAAAACAACATTTCTCTACCTTGGCGTACAACCCATGCTGCCGCAACCGCCCCAATACTTTTGCTACATGTATTCTGCGTTCCCCCAAAGACGGGGAGAAAATCAGAATGTCGTCTAAATAAACGATCACAAAGACATCCAGAAAGTCCCTAAAAATATCATTCACAAAGTGTTGAAAAGTGGCCGGAGCATTGCACAACCCGAACGGCATGACCAGATATTCAAAATGACCGAAGCGGGTGCGGAAGGCCGTCTTCCACTCGTCCCCCTCCCTTATGCGAATCAAGTTGTACGCCCCCCTCAGATCCAGCTTGGTAAAAACCACTGCTGACTTTAAACTTTGGAACAGCTCTGGTACTAACGGTAGTGGGTAACGGTTTTTTATCGTGACCCTGTTCAATTCCCTGTAGTCGATACACGGCCTTAAGGTTTTGTCTTTCTTTTCAACAAAGAAGATTCCCGCCCCCGCCGGTGAAGTGGAGTGGCGGATGAACCCCTTCTGGAGGCTATCCTCTATATATTCCTTTAGGGCCCCCAATTCGGGCTCTGAAAGGGGGAAGATTCGCCCAAACGGAATTTCTGAGCCGGGTAACAGGTCAATGGGACAGTCATAAGGGCGGTGGGGGGGTAGAGTATCGGCTCCCCGTTTGCTGAACACATCTAGAAACCCATGGTAGACTGCAGGGATTACTTGTTTTAATTCAGCTTCCCCCTCAGAGCACAGGAGGATTTGGGGGGCCCCCGGGCCCGAAGTGCGGCAGTATACCCGGCAGTATGGGGAAGGGAACGTGATTACTCCGGTCTCCCAGTCAATCTGGGGGTTATGGGCCCGTAACCATGGGAGCCCCAGAATGACTGGGAAGAGGGGTGAAGCTATAGCATCCAGGCGAAGGAGTTCCTGGTGCTGGCCGGCAATGACAGTGGTGATGGAGGGGGTTTCCTGGTTCACTACCCCCGATTTTATTCGGGAACCGTCGGCCAAATAAATATTGAACCCCTTCTGTTTCAATTGGAGAGGAATACCCTGCTGGTGAGCAAAATTAATATCCAAGAAGCAGCTGCATGCCCCAGAGTCAATTATGGCCGATACTTCCACGGTCCTTTCTGGAAGCTGAAAGGAAAGGGGTACCACTAAGTATTGGGATGGACCAGTATTGCCAATGGATAAGGAAGAAGAGGTGCACTTACTCAGTTTCTGCGGGCAGGAACGTGCCATATGACCAGCTTCGCCACAATAGAGGCACAGGTTCTGGGATCGTCTGCGCAGATGTTCCTCTGGGGATAGTTTAGGCCGTGCCAGGCCAAGTTGCATGGGTTCGGGGTTATCTCCAGGTGGCCGGTTTTGGATGATTGGCCTAGGTGTTTGACTGGGGCCTTGAAATGATCCCCAGGGATTTCCATGACCCTGGCCGGACCTCTCAAACCTGCGTTCCCGCAGTCTACGGTCAATTTTAATGGTCAGTGCTATTAAGTCCTCTAAAGTCTCAGGTACCTCCACCCGGGCGAGCTCATCTTTCAGGCCTTCTGATAGGCCTATACGGAACTGATGCAGGAGTGCGAACTCGTTCCAGCGAGTATCCCCCATCCACCGCCTAAACTCAGATGCGTACTCCTCCGCCGCTCGGCGGCCTTGCCGGAGCGTGTACAGAGTAGCTTCAGCAGAAGCTGCCCGCTGCGGGTCATCATAAAGGATGGCCATTGCATCAAAAAAACTGTCAACCGAACTGAGGTGAGGGTCATTTTTTTCCCCGTAATCGATGGGCCCAGTCTTGGGGTTCACCCTGCAGGAGGGAGATGACAAACCCCACCTTCACGGATTCAGTCACAAAGGTTCGGGGTTGTAGCTCAAAATAGAGGAGGCAGGACTCGCGGAATGATCTGAAGCGTGTGCGGTCCCCGTGGAAACGTTCCGGTAAGGGTACTCGGGGGTCGGCCGCCGGGAGTGGTGCGGATGCCCCAGACACCAGCACAGGGGCTGCTACGGCTGGAGGTGCGGGGACCGCGGCCTGTGGAGCGGGAACGGCTATAGTGCAGGTCTGGAATTGGGTTTCAATCTGCTGACATCTATCCTGCAGGGCCGATACGGCCTGTGTCAAATTAGACAGGTGCCTGCAGATCTCCTCAAGCGGCGAGGGACCTCCTCTAGACTCAGTCATGGCCTTCTGGTACTGTAAGGGACCGCCCGGCGGTACCACTAGCACTCCACTGAATAGGCGTCCCCAGCGCACGGAATCTAAGTCCCAGGGTGCTTGTTCACCAGGGCCCCTGATGGTGGGGATGGACTTGGAGCTCCCTGAGACCAGGTCGTGACTACTGGGTGCGCCCGTCAGTGGTAGTAGTATGCGCAAGGGGCTCCCACGGGGAAGAGTCTGATGTGAGGAGGTCGGAAGACACCACCACAAGGGATGGATGGATGGATGAGCAAGGTCAGACGGGCCGGGTCGGTAACAGAGAGGACGGCAAGGTACAAGGCAGCGGGCATAGAATGGTCGGGTCACACGCCAGGTCAGCAACAGCAGGTCAAATCCAATAGGGGGCATCCAGGAGAGAGGTCAGGCAAAGCAAGGGTCAGAGCAGGAGAAAGCAGCAAGGTCAGGTTCAATCCGGGTCAAAACTTACAAGGGGTACAGGATCACAGGTTAACAGGATGCAGGGAAGACCAGAAGGCGCTGAATGACAGCTCAGGGCCATTTAAATATCCCGCCCTGCGCTGCCATTGGTGCCCAGCGGGCGGCCGCGGCTTCTACTGCGCATGCGCGAACTCGAACGCCGCGGCCGGCCCGGACCTAGTGCCCGTGTCCCTGCACAGGGCGGTGCACTGCGCCTGCGCCGGGACCATCGCGGCAGGGATCGAGGGGATCCCTGACAGTATCCTCTAAAAAAAGGCAAGATGGATACATAATTTGGCGGCAACACAACCTCCGGGCCTGAATGACTTTGAGTTTCAAACCTTTTTTGCCCTGATATTCAGTCACTGCATATATTTATATGTATTTAATTGATATTTTTTATATTTCATTTTTTATTCTTTCTTTATATTTTGAGTATTGTTTATATATTTTGTGTATATGCTTATTTGTGATGTATTTAACCACTAGGGGACCGCCCACAGTACATAGCACAGTGCAAAGCGGCCCCTGTAGGCAGGATCACGTTTATAAACATCATCCTTTTTACATGGTAGGGGGCGCGCGCACCCTGCCCGCGGCACCAATCGCGGCCGCGGGTGTCAATCACCAGGTCCCAGCCGGTGATTACCCGCCGGGTCCCGGCGATTGCCGGCAAACACTGACACGGAGCACAGCGGCATTGTTTTCAATGCAGCCCTGCTCCCTATCAGTTTCCAGCACACTGTTCCAGAGAGCAGAGCTTAGCTTTCTGGGACAGCCAGCGTGTTCCTGTGAAGAACACACCCCCACTAGTAAAACACTCCCCTCACATAGTTAACCCTTTGATTGCCTAAAAATGTTAACCCCTTCCTCCCCAGTGCTATTAGTACAGTGTCAGTGCTTTTTTTTTGCACTGATCACTGTATTGGTGTCACTGGGGATGTCAGTGATCCCAAGTGTCAGAATGTCCACCGCAGCCTTGCCATAAGTTGCTGATCGCCGCCATAAGTAGCTGATCGCCGCTATTATTAGTATACAAAAAAAAATACTGCTACAGGGCGGCACAGATGCGCAAAATCACATATATATACATGATTCGCGCTCCTGTGGTTTTCTCACCAGTCATCACATTTAATCCCTCTGGTCACTGTCACTTGATACATTGCACACAAAACCACAGTGTTTGCAAAATCAGGCCTGATCTCTGTTAGCACTTGCCGGTAAATTTTGATGACTCTCATATGCAGCAGAGTGCCAATACTAGTGCCACGCTACCATTTGGTGAACTGGTAAGTACTAGTGGCCTAGTACAGGGCTTGAAAAAGCTGCTCGCTTGCTCTCCAAATGAAAGTAGTAATTCTTGTGTGGCGAGCGGCGAGCACAGATGATGGAGCAGCTGCACCTGTGCTCCAAGCCTCATTGTGAAGCCGAATTCTGGTCTCCAACTTCCGGCTTCTTCAGCACCGCCATTACACTGGCAGCGCTGCTGAGGGGACAGGTGCAGGAGAGGTACTGAGAGGATACACCCTCTGCACCGCCGCAGGGGACTCAAGGAGAGGTCCACTCTCCACCGCCTTGGGGTACACGATGCCCGCTCTCCACCGCCTTGGGGGACACGAGGCCCGCTCTACACCGCCTTGGGGGATACAAGGCCCGCTTTACACCTCCTTGGGGGACACAAGGAGAGGTCTACTCTCCTCCGCCTTGGGGGACATGAGCCCTGCTCTACACTGCCTTGGAGGACATGAGGCCGCCTCTACATCGCCTTGGGGGACACAAGGAGAGACCCACTCTACACTGGCGTGGGGGACACGTGAAGGGGAGACCTACCAACGGTGCACATCACTACACCCGCCAGCTTAAGGTAAATTACATTTTTTTGTGCTGTGCTCTGGGAGCAAAATGATTTTGAAAAGAGTAAAAAAGAAAACACCAACAACGTTAAAAAAAAAATAACCACACCATTTTAGTGCTGCTCTCTGGGGCCTAAATATTTCAAAAAGTAAAAAAGAAAAGAAAAAAGCAGAGCACACCTATGCAAAATCAGCTGCAAATTTAATTTAAAATAAAAAAAAAATTGGTAGCTGACTATGCATAGGAACACATCTTCATATGGTAGTGGTGAAAATTATCAGTGCCCTTCCAGTTTTGACTGTGGTATTTTATATGCACCCTGTTTATTTTCCTAGGGTCGCCATTGGTCTCTCACAATTGTAATGTGTGGACAGACCCAGCAAGCAAGCATCTGTGCTCCGCTCTGCTCCTAAAAAGGCATCCCCACCAGCAGACACACCAAGCCACCAGAGGAGCCTTCAAGCAGACCAGCCTTCAATCAGGCCAGCCTTTAATCTGAACTGCATTTAATCTGAAGTGACGTTAATCTGAACTGCTGTTGAGCTGAACTGCCGTTGAGCTGAACTGCCATTGAACTGAACAACTGCCATTGGGCTGAACAACTGTCCTTGAGCTGAGAAACTGCCGTTGATCTGAACTGTCTTTAATTGCCGTTGAGCTGAACTGCCATTGAGCTGAACTGCCGTTGAGCTGAACTGCCTTGTTTAATCTGACCTGCCTTTGAGCTGAACTGCTGTTGAGCTGAACTGCCTTTAATCTGAACTGCCGATGAGCTGAACTGCCTTGTTTAAGCTGACCTGCCGTTGAGCTGAACTGCCTTGTTTAATCTGACCTGCCGTTGAGCTGAACTGCCTTGTTTAATCTGAACTGCAGTTGAGCTGACCTGCCATTGAGCTGACCTGCCGTTGAGCTGAACTGTCTTGTTTAATATGACCTGCCGTTGAGCTGACCTGCCTTGTTTAACCATTAGCCTACAGGGCACTTATACCACCTTCCTGCCTAGGCGAAGTTCCAGCTTTCAGCGCTGTCACATTTTGAATGACAATTGTGCGGTCATGCAACACCGTACCCATATGAAATTTTTATCATCTTTTTGTGACAGATAGAGCTTTAGTTTGGTGGTATTTAATCACCTCTAGGTTTTTTATTTTTTCTTAAACAAACCAAAAACCACTGAAAATTTTGAAAAAAAATTTTTTTTCTTAGTTTTTGTTATAAAATTTTGTAAAGTGATTTCCTTCACTGATGTGCGCTAATGAGGCTGCAGTGATGGGCACTGATAGGCTGCACTGATGAACACTGATAGGTGGCACTGATGGGCACTGATGAGGTGGCACTGATGGGCATTGACAGGCATCACTGATGGGCACTGAAAGGCAGCACTCATATGACACTGATAGGCGGCACTGATAGGTGGTACTGACTGGCACTGATAGGCGGCACTGACTGGCACTGTTAGGTGGCACTAACTGGCACTGTTAGGCGGCACTGGTAGACAGCACTGATGGGCACTGATAGGCGGCACTGATGCACACTGATAGGCGGCACTGGCTGGCACTGATTGGCAGCACTGATAGGTGGCACTGACTGGCATTGATAGGTGGCACTGACTTTCACTGATGGGTGACACTGAAAGGCAGCTCAGATGGACACTGATATGTGGCATTGATGTGCACTGGTAGGTACTGAAATGTAGCACTGATGGTCACTGGCAGGTGGCATGGATGAGCACTGACAGCTGGCACTGATGGACACTGACATGTGGCACTTCTAGGGCTACACAGATCATCAGGGCACACTGATCATCAGTGCTCTGATGATCTGTGTACATGTCGATGCAGATTACCTGCTCTCCTCACGAGCTGTCACCATGACAGCTCGTGAGGAGAGAAATGCCGATAACCGTCATTTCCCTGTTTACATGTGATCAGCTGTTATTGGACACAGCTGATCACATGACCGAGCCAACATCTTTGGCTCTTTCCGTTGATCGGTGATCTGAGGGACACAGCGCACTGCCGATCGCCGCGCTGCGCGCTCCCGGAGCTGCGCATGCGAAGTTAGAATGGGAGGATGTCATATGACGTCCTCCCAGAATGAGAGAACCGCATTGCGCCCGTCATTGTACTATATGGCGGGCGGGAGGTGGTTAATCTGACCTGCCATTGAGCTGACCTGCCGTTGATCTGACCTGCCGTTGAGCTGAACTGCCTTGTTTAATCTGACCTGCCATTGAGCTAACCTGCCATTGAGTTGAACTGTCGTTAATCTGAACTGCCTTTGAGCTGAACTGCCTTTGAGCTGAACTGCCTTGTTTAATCTGAACTGCCGTTGAGCTGAACTGCCTTGTTTAATCTGAACTGCCATTGATCTGAACTACCCTTGATCTGAACTGCCTTTGATCTGAACTGCCTTTGATCTGAACTGCCTTTGATCTGAACTGCTTTGTTTAATCTGAACTGCCGTTGAGCTGAACTGCCTTGTTTAATCTGAACTGCATTGTTTAGTCTAAACTGCCTTGTTTAATCTGAACTGCCGTTGAGCTGTACTGCCGTTAATTTGAACTGCCGCTCAGATGACCTGCCGTTAATCTGCCTTCAAGCAGACCAGCCTTTTAAGCAGGCCAACAATCAGACCAGCCAGCAGACCAGACTTTAATCAGGCCATCAATCATACCAGCCAGCAGACCGGACTTTAATCAGGCCATCAATCAGGCCAGCCATCAATCAAGCCAGCCAGCCATGAATCAATCCAGCCATCAATGAAACCATGAGGTGGTGCGGCGTGTTTTCAAATATTATCATTGCTCAGCAAAACGCTTTATTCAACTTAAAGATCTCGCAAACACTTTAAGCAAGGAAATCTTGAAAATTAAAGATGTACACACAGTGCGCTGGTTATGCAGCAAAGTTGAGGCCTTGTGTGCTTTTCTGCAAAACTGGAAGACAGTACTGAGCCATTTTGAGCAGATATCAACTAAGGGATCATCTGAATCTGCTAAAGTTAAAAGCATCCTGAAAGACCTGAAACAGCTGAAGTTTGTGAAACTTTTGCATTTCCTATTCGATTTTTATAGCAAGCTGAAACCTTTGTCAGAGGGTCTTCAGAACAAGGAACTTATGATCTGTCAGGTAAAAAACAAACTAGAACATTCAGTTAAAACTTTTCAGGATCTTTCTGATGGGAAAGGGAAAACGAATTTGAATTTCTTAGTAAGTTTACAGAAGATGGAAAACTACATGGGCTGCAGCTGACCAACCTTCAAGTTGGTGACAGAGCATTTCAGTCTATACGCCAATCTGTATTGGCCAAAGCAGAAAGATATTTAATTTTGAGGCTTTCCTCATTCTCCTCAGATATTGTACAATCTTTAAATATATTTAACAGCGTGTCTTGGCCAGACAAAGCACACATCCTCAACTTTGGATTGACTGAGTTGCACAGAATTGCAAAACATGTTTTTGCTAATCAGTTTGAAGACAAAATTGACCTGTTAGAAGCAGAGTGGGCTGACCTAAAACTCTCCATTCAAAATGGATGAATTAATGAGACTCTGAAAAGACTGAATCAGCAGAAAGAAAGATTCAGCAACATACTCCCTCTGGTCAGTTTCTGTGCCGTACTTCCCCCAACAACCGCCTCATGTGAACGTGGCTTTAGCTACCAAAACGGAATAAAGACAGTCAATTGTTCATCACTGACACTGGAGACTTTGGATGATCTTTTGATGATTGCTGGTAATGGACCACCGCTAAAAGATTACAATCCAAACACAGCCATTGATAAATGGTATTTTTCATCAGAAAGGGGATGTTACACAAGTCTTGCTATACAACGAAAACCATAGCGAAACTGGCTTCCTACTGCTTTTTGTCATCCAGAAAATAATTTTTTGGTGTGTTTTTTCTTCATGAAATAGATTACAATCCACACACAGCCATTGAAGTAGTATTTTGCATCAGAAAAAGGGTATTGCACAAGTCTTGGTCCTGCTGTACAACGAAAACAATTGCAAATCTTGATGTGAAACTGGCTTCCTACTGCTTTTTGTCATCTAAAAAATTTATTTTTGTGTTTTTTTTCATAATTGAATAAAATGCAATCCACATACAGCCATTGAAGTGGTATTTTGCATCAGAAAAAAGGTATTACACAAGTCTTGGTCCTGCTTGTACAACACAAACCATGGCTACTCTATTAGCACATCTTTGGTAAAATGTTTACTATTGTTATGCCATGTTTTTTGGCATCTAAATAAGCACTTTTTTTGTTTTTTCTTAATGCACTACTTCTCTAAGCTCTCTTTTAATAAGATGCTGGAGATAAAAAAATGAAAAATGTTTATTATTATTATTTATTTTATGCAATGTTTGTTGGCCATCAAAAGAGGCACTTTTTTCTTTTTTCTTAATGCCACACTTCTCTAAGGTCTCTGCTGGAGATAAAAAATACAACATGTTTACAGTAACTATTATTCCATGTTTTTGGCATCAAAATAAGCACTTTTTCTTATGCTATACTTCTGTAAACTAAACTTACATCTTTTAAAAGAGACTTTAGTTACTAACGTCTCTTTTTAAAGATGCAGGAGATAAACAAAAAATACACAATGTTCACTACAGGTTTAAAGCTGTAAAACGTGATATTTTGATTGCACCCTATTGCTATTTAGCTGCTATGTTTAAATTGACATAATAAAGCTATGTTATAATTGCCGTTTTTTATATTTTGGACTCTTTATTCTGAAGAAAAAGGTAATTTCATAAGCTTTAAGGGGGTGTGGTTGGGGGTGGGGGCAGGGGCGGACCTGGGCAAGGTTGGGTGGGGCAACTGGTGGAGAGTAGGTTTGTGCCTGGCTAGTGGGTCTAGACTCAAAATCTTAAGCCCTGGCCTAGTATATCCTGGTCTTTCACATACCTCTTAGATTGGAAGCTTCATGGGGCAGAGCCCTCCTAACCCTCTTGTATTGAACTGTATTGTTGCTGTATTGTCTCCCTTTATATTGTAAAGCACTGAGCAAACTGTTGGCGCTGTATAAATCCTGTATAATAATAATAATACCGTAATGAGGGATTCAGTGAGCGCTAACCAACACAGCAGCTGATACACTAAAAAGGAAAAACCATAAAACCTTCAAATAGACAATATAAGATAGATAGTGCAGCGCTAGATGATATATGACTGCACCAGTATTAGAGATGGTGCAATATCCCTTACTTAAATGTCAACTAATGTGGACCACATATATTGTATGTGACCTTCCCAAGAATTGAAAAAAGGGAAATAATGACGTGAACTCCACGCGACTTCACTTCACAATAAAAAACGCACAATATAAATGCACAATACAGTCCAGTCATCAAAGAAACACAGATAAGTATATCTTGATAAGATCCTTATGATGCATGCAGTCCGGCGTTGTGCAGAAAAAATGAATAAATTGCGCACTCACCGGAAGCACAATTTAAATTGTGCGTTTGTGTCTCATACACCAAGGATCATTCCGGCTGTAGATGTTGCATGGGTAAAAACCCATCATATTACCAAAGAACGTAGTCAGAGCATTACCAGATAGGCCTGAAATAGTCTTCAGAAAGGCCCCTACCTTACGGGATAAAATCTCACCAAATGTGGTAGATCCTCCCTCCAGAACTACGTTCTTTGGTAATATGACGGGTTTTTACCCATGCAACAAGTGCGTTATATGTAAGTTAGATGGCATACGCAAAAAGAAAATTGAATCTTTTACTTCCACTATAACTCAGAAAACATATGACATCTCTTCATTGATCACCTGTCATAGCCGCTATGCGGTATACCTCTTGGAGTGCCCATGTAAACGGCAATATATTGGTCGAACCACCAGAAGGCTCAGAGACAGGTTCAGAGAGCACGTTAACTGTATCAAAAAGGGCCGGAAAGAACATCCTCTGTCTAGACATTTCCGATACCACCATAACCGGGACCCTACCTCTTTGAAATTTTCAGGGATCGATGTAGTTCATAGTCACTGGCGAGGTACACATAAGTTAAGACAAGTCTCTCAAATGGAAACGAGGTGGATATATGAGATGAGAACTTTATCCCCTCTTGGCCATAATGTAGAGGTAGATATAAATTGCTATATAGATAATAGTTAACACCTATGTCTTTAATTGTTTATATGGCCCTTTGTCTAACTTTAATTCTTCACATTTACATTGTGGGTTATCAGGAATATTACAACATTACAGACCATGAATATAGATTAAGACTACCTTAGTTATCATAACAGTCCACCTATTTGTTTATTACACTATGACTTATAAGGTTTTTTAATATGGTCCACTTAGAAATTTTACTTTATTATTTTGACATTGGTTATTATAATTTTTATATATTTGGGGTATTTCAACTTCAATTTTATGTATTTTACTGTATTGAAGTGGGTTTAATGAGGACATATACTGCATGGTTATGTACACTCATTATAGCCCCCATGTTTTGGTTTTATATGATCTTCTATGGTCAACATGTGCATAATTTTATACATTTTTGTATATAATAATACTGTTTATGCATAATGATTTTAAGCTATGTATATAATTTTAGTTTTAACCATAGTGGCTTCTGATCACCATAGAGTGATCAAGAGTTTTGTATACAAAGGTACATGTCACTAATGGGCATATAAGATACCATATGGGACACTTAGTAATTAGGAATGATGTATCTAATTGTACAATCTATATATCAGAGCCTCCCCTAGGTGAATAGGGCATTGTATAAATTCCAGGTATATCCTTAATTGTTCATTCACTGTCCCTGCACCTGTGCAAGTGCAGTGAGTGTGTATCTATCCTGTGAGACCACGGAAATATGGCGGTTCCGTTTGCGCATGCGCACTGCTGTACCGACCCACGGTAAAATGGCGTCGGTCCGTTGTGTTCATTCGCGCATGCGCACTTATGCAGCCCACCCCCGGGAATATGGCGCCGATCCGCATTGATCGGCGCTTTCTCCATCTCCTTTTGAAGATACCTGGGGACACCTGGGACTACAACATGCAGGAGAAGAAGGTAGGCTTCTGTTCTGCCCACCAATTCATTTGTGTATAGTATGTTCCACCGCGGTTGGGTATGTGGTGGATACATACATGATCAAGGCCACTAGAAAATGGCACCCGGACGCCCGCGCATGCGCAGTATGCGGGACTTCGGCAAAATGGCACCCAATTAATTTTAATACAGGCACACAATGCACTATATATATAGCTCCTGTGACGTCCGGCAGCTATGGCTCTTATTCCTTCTGATGATGTACGTGTGATACGAAACGCGCGTCAAGGAGGAGCCCCTGCTAGCTGTGACGTCAAGCCGCCGGATCAAGGGGGTCCGGCGGCCACTCTTCTATACCAGCTGGTCAGTGTGTCATTTATGATATCCTTAGTGCACAAGGATTGATTTTATCTTCATACTCATGTTAAGTGTTTTTTTTGTTCTAATATACAATAAATCTTTTTAAATTTGATTTAAATACTACACTATGGGTATTCCTTTTTGCTCCACATCGAGCATTTAATTCCTCAGGACCACCAGGTGACTACCCCAAGGCCCAGAGTAATATTCAGCTGATCCTGTTTGGAGCCTGTCTGCCATAAGGAACCCCCAGATGTGTTACCTTTTATCACAGAACCACCTGTTTAGAGCTTCCGTTCATCTACAGCCGGAATGATCCTTGGTGTATGAGACACAAACGCACAATTTAAATTGTGCTTCCGGTGAGTGCGCAATTTATTCATTTTTTCTGCACAACGCCGGACTGCATGCATCATAAGGATCTTATCAAGATATACTTATCTGTGTTTCTTTGATGACTGGACTGTATTGTGCATTTATATTGTGCGTTTTTTATTGTGAAGTGAAGTCGCGTGGAGTTCACGTCATTATTTCCCTTTTTTCAATTCTTGGGAAGGTCACATACAATATATGTGGTCCACATTAGTTGACATTTAAGTAAGGGATATTGCACCATCTCTAATACTGGTGCAGTCATATATCATCTAGCGCTGCACTATCTATCTTATAATAATAATACCAGCACTGCAGTATGACTTGGTAACGTGGCGAGTCCCATAAGTGCAGTACAAGCTGGTGCGGTGGGGAGCACAAGTATTGTCCCGCAACCACCAATAATTCGCACACAGGCCTGTAGAGCCCCAAGTATCCTTCTGGATGTGCTTACAAATCCTGATTGGCAGCCCACAAATTCTGCAGCACCCATACTTCCCCCATTCACTGCCCAACCCGGAATTCAGGTGCAAATAGCAAATTTAACTACTTCCCTTGATTTTTTGAAACTATTTTTCATGGAAGATCTGTATGCATTGATTGTGGATCAAAGCATTTTATATGCACAACAATTTATCACCGCCAGCCCAAATTCAAATCTTGCCAGACCATTCGCATGGAAACTTATTACGGTTTCCGAATTTAAATTTTTTTTGGACCTAACCCTCAACATGGGCATTACTAAAAAAAATGAATTGCTGTTGTATTGGTCGACAGACCCCATTCATCATATGCCTATGTTCTCTGCTGCCATGGCCAGGCATAGATATGAGAGTATAATGTGTTATATGCATTTCAACGACAATACACTGTGTCGTCCTCGGGGTGACCCTGAATTTGACCGGCTCCACAAAATTCAGCCCCTCACAAATCACCTTAACCTAAAATTTGCAGATGTCTATACTCTCCAGCAAAACATCTGTGTTGAGGAGTCCCTCATTAATTTTTCTGGAATTCAAACAATTTCTCCCCTGCAAGTGTGCCAGATATGGGGTCAAGTGTAGAAGACCTGTGAGAGGGCAACAGGCTAAACAATTTACGAGGGAAAAGATAGTCATGTGGAGCCCCCCAGATGCCCAAAGTACATGGAGGGTAGTGGCAAGATAGTTTGGGACTTGGTGTCATCGTTTTTCCATATGGGGTACCACTTATATGTGGACAATTTTTATTCAAGCGTGCCACTATTTAGGCATTTGTACAATCTCGGAACTGGTGCATGTGGCAAAGTGTAACCTAATGTGTGCCCACCATTAGAAGTGGGTGGATGCAGGGTGGTATATTCGAATGGTGGGGATACCACACACTTTTTCTGGCAGAGTTTTCTTCTCTTTTTTTCATTCAGTCCACTGGCTGCATAGAATAAAAAAAAAACAGCATATACAGTAATACCTCTGTTAAGAATGCGTCTGTTAATGTAATTTTCAGTTTACGAATGAAAATCTATTGAAAATAATGCCTCGGTTTACAAATTTTTTACAAATTTTTTTCACAATACAAAGTGTATGTCAGTGCTGATTTTTTAATGCAGTTGCCTTTTTTTTCCTTCACTATAGCTCACAACATTAGCTATCACTTTCCCCGGAGCGAAGGGATTCTTTGTATCTTTTAAGAAACTGAAAGGAAACATTATTTCTTTTAATTTGGGGAAATAAACTGTGTTTGAGGTGATTGTAGCCGTATTAGTGCATTTGCGACAGAAACAATTGAGTACTGTCCGTGATACTTTTTTTATTTGCACTAACATACAATTTTGAGGACAAGCTTTCGGGGTATGTCCCCTTCTTCAAGGTCTAAGCAGTACTATTGCAAATCACAAAGTTTAAGCAGAATGTTAAAAGGGATTGAGAAAAAAAAAAAAAAGGCTACACATAAGATACATCAAAAGCGAGGGGGGAGGGGGGGGGAATACTACACTCACACAGAGGGGGTCAAGCTTTAGCTAATAGATAGTCATAAAGCTGTCGGATAATGGTTGAGGAAACCCATGTCCAAATTAAGGCCGTTATCTTTTGTGTCAAATAGAATTATCATTCTTAGTTCAACTGTTTTTCTTTCCTGGATAGATTTGAATTTTCCTTTCAGAACTAAAATATTGAGGTCTTCCATATTGTGGCCTGGTTGTGAGAAATGGTGTCCTACAGGTGTGCAGAGGTCACCTTCTTTATGTTCCTTGATGGTATGTCTGTGTAAATTCATCCGTGTTTGTAACCTCTGTCCTGTTTCACCAACATAAGAACCTTTGCTGCATTTTCTGCACTGGATAAGGTACACAACATTACTGGAGGTGCAGCTGTATGATCTGCAGATATTGAAGATCCCTTTTGAGTGTCTGACACTTTTTGATGGATTGATTTGGTTGCACAGTTTGCAGCGTTTCTTATTGCAGGGTTTGGTTCCATTATTTGTGACATCATAATCAGAAGGAATTTTCCTACTGATTAGTTTATTTCTGAGGTTAGGGGGTTGTCTGAAAGCCAGTATTGGGGGTTGCTGGAATATTTCTTTCAGAGTTCCATCCTCTGTTATGATGGGTTGTAAATCTTTGATTATTTTTCTTATCCCTTCTAGTGCTGGGTTGTATGTGGTTACTAGAGGTACACGGTTGTTTGTTTTTTTCTCTTTGTACTGAAGTAGATTTTCCCTTCGGGTTCTCAAGGCTGTGTTTATGCTGGTGTTGATAGTTTTGTCCTTGCAACCTTTCTTATGGAAGGCGTCTGCTAGTGTCCCGAGATGTTTATCTCTGTCTCTTGGGTCAGAACATATTCGGTGGTATCTAATGGCCTGACTGTGTATGATGGCACGTTTCGTGTGTTGGGGGTGGAAGCTGGAACTGTGGAGGTAGTTGCATCTGTCAGTGGGTTTCCTGTATATTGAGGTGTGAAGTGTATCATCCCTGATGTATACTGTGGTGTCTAGGAAGTTAACATGTGTGTTTGAGTATTCCATTTTTAGTTTAATTGATGGATGAAAAGTGTTCATCAATGAGTAAAACTCTTTTAGATTTTCTTCACCTTCTGTCCATATGATGAAAATATCATCAATGTAGCGAAAGTATCTGTATGGTTTTTGTTCCATGTTGTTCAGGAATTGTTCCTCCATGTTAGCCATAAATAAATTTGCATATTGGGGTGCCAATTTACTTCCCATCGCAGTGCCCATACATTGAAGATAGATGTCTTTATTGAAAGCAAAGTAGTTGTGTGTAAGTATGAATTCAATGAGCTGTGTAACATCCTCAGCAGTGTATTTGTCGTTTGGTGAGGACGATAAAGATCTGTGACATGCAGCTAATCCATCCTTGTGAGGGATATTACTATACAGGGATACTACATCCATAGTCACTAGAAGTGTGTTAGATGGTAATTGCTGTATGTTGTTGATCTTGTTAAGAAAGTCAGTTGTGTCTTGCAGGAAACTAGCAGTATTCATGACTAACGGTTTTAAAATTTTTTCTACAAAGCCTGAGATTTGTTCGGTGAGTGTATTCATACCTGTTATGATGGGTCTGCCTGGATTTCCTGGCTTGTGGACTTTGGGCAGCATGTAGAAGTCCCCGATTTCTGGATGATCCGGGATCGCATTTATAAGTTCTGAATGTAGGTGGGCTGGAAGTGTTTTAATGAGACCTTTTAATTGCTTTGTAAAGTCCTGGGTCGGATCATAATCCAGTTTTTTATAGTAAATGTCATTTTTCAGCTGCCTCTGGCCTTCTTCTATGTATTTGTTTGTATCCATCACAACAACTGCTCCCCCTTTATTCGCTGGTTTGATGGTGATGGCCTGATTGTTGCGTAAATCGTGTATAGCCCTTCGCTCTAGTGGTGAAAGATTGTACAAAATTTTCTTTTGCTGGGTGGATATCAGGGATGTAGCTCGCAATCTGAAGCTATCAATATAGGTGTCCAGTTTGGGGTTGCGTCCTTGTGGAGGTGTGAAGCAGCTGTTCTTTTTCTTTGTGTAGCACTCCATTGTCCTAGGATTCCTTTCATTATTGTGGAAATATTCTTTGAGCCTTAGTCTCCTGAAGAAATCCTCCATATCTGACAATACTTGTAAATGATCCAATTTGGTGGTTGGGCAGAATGTAAGGCCTTTGGAAAGGATGGTTAATTCTGGTTTGGAAAGTTTATGCTTTGACAAGTTGATGATTCCAAGTTCCTCTGTTATATCCACATTTTCGGTCGGGTCAGCATTTACACAAGGGATCCCTTGGGATGCTCAATTAGATTCCAGGTCACTGATCGTAGGAGGTATAGATGTTGGGTTGCTTTTATGTTTAGGTTGTATCCAAAAGGTATGCTCTTGGTGCAGCTTCTGAAGTTTTTTTTGTTTCCCAGTCATGGCAAGTTTTTGTGTTTGTCTTTGTAAAGTTTCCAATTCATTCTTGATTTGGTTAATGTTGGTAGGGTCCAATGATGTTAGGGTTTTAAACAAAGACTGCTTTTGTATCTGGATAGTTACCCTTTTTCCATACAGTTTGTGAATGAGGTGATTCCTTAATCTCTCACTGGTGCGTCTGCAAAGTCCTTCTGCATAAGGAGAGTTGATTGTATTTACGCAAGGATTTTTAATCCAGAGGCCTTGTAGTATGAGATTCCTCTTTTTGCATCTTGAGAGAAAGAAAATATCACTGTTGATCTGTGTTTCCTTTGTGATTAGGTTGGTTAACTGCTTCTTTATGCGGCTATATGCAGTATCTTCCATTTTGTTTGAGGTGATTGCAGCCGTATTAGTGCATTTGCGACAGAAACAATTGAGTACTGTCCGTGATACTTTTTTTATTTGCACTAACATACAATTTTGAGGACAAGCTTTCGGGGTATGTCCCCTTCTTCAAGGTCTAAGCAGTACTATTACAAATCACAAAGTTTAAGCAGAATGTTAAAAGGGATTGAGAAAAAAAAAAAAAGGCTACAGATAAGATACATCAAAAGCGAGGGGGGGGGGGGGGGGATACTACACTCACACAGAGGGGGTCAAGCTTTAGCTAATAGATAGTCATAAAGCTGTCGGATAATGGTTGAGGAAACCCATGTCCAAATTAAGGCCATTATCTTTTGTGTCAAATAGAATTATCATTCTAAAAGAAACTTTCTCTCTTTTAGCTGGAGAGGGGAAAGTGACTGCTGAATTTCTGAACTACTGTATAGTGAAGAAAAAAAAAAAAACGGTAATTACATTTAAAAACTGGCACCTGACAGCTGAGTGTAAAAGAATTGCCGGCAGTTAAAAAAAAAAATTACTTGCCAGCAATTCTTTTACATTCAGCTGTCAGTGATTTTTTTCATGTGAACAAAAAGTGTCAGAGAAGGCTTGGTCTTCAGGTGGTTAGAAGAGTGAGCGATGTGTGGCATAAACTTCTAATGCTGGGCATAAAATGCCCCCACCCTCCAAAACTACCCCTTTTTGGAAGGTAGACACCCCAAACTATTTGTTGAGAGGCATGTTGAATCAATAGAAGAATGTATTACACTTTGTATTGTGAAAACATTTTGTAAAAAATTTGTAAACCGAGGCATTATTTTCAATAGATTTTCAATTTGTAAACCGAGGCATTATTTTCAATAGATTTTTACCACAAGTTTTTGGAAAATGACAAGCAAAATGTTTTTTTTTTTACACTAAATTGTCATATAAATGATTTATTGCTCACACATGCCATGGGTATATGTGGAATTACTCCCCAAAATACATTCTGCTACTTCTTCCGAGTATGGGGGTACCACATGTGAGAGACGTTTTGGCAGTCTAACCAAGTATAGGGCCCCAAAATCCAATAAGCACCATCAGGCTTTTAAAGGGCTTTATTTCTTCATTACACTTCCTGACTACCTATCACATTTTCGGAGGCCCTAAAATGCCAGGATAGCACCAAACCCCCCCAAATGACCACTTTTTGGAAAGTAGACACCCCAAGGAATTTGATCCTTGTGAGAAAAAATGAGATCTGCAAAATACTCACCATGCCTCTTTTTAATTTCCTCGGGGTGTCTACTTTCCAAAAAGGGATAATTTGGGGGGGGGGGGGTTAGTGCTATCCTGGCATTTCAGGGCCTTCGAAACTGTGATAGGTAGGGAGGAAGTGAAATGAGGAAGTTACGCACCTTCAGACTTTCAAAGTGGTCATTGGATTTCAGGCTCCTGTATGTGGCTAGGCTCCCAAAAAGTCTCACACATGTGGTAACCCCATACTCAGTAGAATTAGCAGAATGTATTTTGTGGTGTAATTCCACATATACCCATGGCTTGTGTGAGAAATATATCATTTAAATGACAACTTTGTCATTTTCCAGAAACTTGTGGAACAAAAATAAATCTTCCATGGACTCAATATGCCTCTCAGCAGATAGCTTAAGGTATCTACTTTCCGAAAAAGGGTAATTTGGGGGTGTTTGTACTATCCTGGTATTTTAGCACCTCAAGAAATGTGATAAGCAGTCAGAATGTAAAATCTGTGTAAATTCCATTATCTATACCATAGTTTGTAGATGCTATAACTTTCACACAAAGCAATCAATATACACTTATTGGGATTTTTTAAGCAAAAACATGTAGCAGAATACATTTTGGCCTAAATTTATGACAAAATTTTCGTGACAAATTAGAAAATATTGTTATTTTCTAAAAAATTTTTGTTTCTCAAAACTTTGTTTATAGTGCCAAAAGTAAAAAGTGCACAGGTGATCAAATACCACCAAAAGAAAGCTCTATTTGTGTGAAAAAAGGACATAAATTTCATTTATGTACCGTATTACATGACCGCGCAATTGTCAGTTAAACTAGTGCAGCGCTGTATAGCAAAAGAAAGGCGTAAATTGCAGTATCTATACCATAGTTTGTAGACTCTATAACTTTCACACAAAGCAATCAATATTCACTTAATGGGATTTTTTTTACCAAAAACATGTAGCAGAATACATTTTGGCCTAAATTTATAACTAACTTTGAGTTTACTATATATTTTTTTAGCCGAAAGTACAAAATAAAGTTTTTCTTCAAAATGTTCGGTCTTTTTTTGTTTATAGCGTGAAAAATAAAAAGTGCACAGGTGATCAAATACCACAAAAACAAAGCTCTATTTGTGTGAAAAAAAGGACATAAATTTAATTTGGGTACAGCATTGCATGACCGCGTTGAATTAGTGCAGTGCCGAGTAGCAAAAAGAGGCCTGGTCATCAAGAGGGGTAAATCCTCTAGCAGGCAAGTGGTTATTATACTTTTTTGTATATCTTTGTATGTACTTTTTGAAAACATTTTTGTGTTGTACTATCTTTGATGTATTATTATTATTATTATTATACAGTATTTATAAAGCGCCAATAGTTCGCTTAGTGCTGTACATTACAAAGGGGGACAGAACATGTGACAGAACAACAACAAAACAATGCAAAACATGAGGGGATTGAGGGCCCTGCTCTTTCGAGCTTACAATCTAGGATTCTGAATATGTAATACCTATGTATAACTTTTATGGTTATGGTTGCCATCAAGAGCAGTGTGCTTACAGTGAAGCACACACTTCCCGCCCCCTAGTAAAACACTCCCAGCACACAGTAACCCTTTGAGCGCCCTTCATGTTAACCCCTTCCTGCCCAGTACCATTCATACAGTGTCAGTGCTTTTTTTTTAGCACTGATCACTGTATTGGTGTCACTAGGGATGTCAGTGACACCAAATCAGTTCCCCCCAGTGTCAGAATGCCCACTGCAGTCCCGCTATAGGTCGCTGATCGCTGCCCTTATTAGTAGAAAAAAAAATACAGTATCTATACCGCCATTTGTAAATGCTATAACTTTCACGTAAACCAATTCATGTACACGTATTGGGATTTTTTTTTAGCAAAGACATGTCTCAGAATATATTTTGGCTTAAATTTATGACGAAATTTGAATTTTAAATTTTTTTACTGGACATGTTTAATCGCTTCCGCACCGCCCTGTAGTAGAAATACTGCTGCAGGGCAGCATGGGTGCGCACAATCACGTATATATATGTGATTCGCACTCCCGTGGTTTTTGCACCCCTCCAAGATAGCGTCAGATTACCCTTCTGTATGCCAGTAATCACATTTAACCCCTTGATTGCTAGGAACACGCTTACATACACAATAAACCTCCATTGCTAGTATAGTGTCTGAACGGATCAATATCTTTGATCAAATTGGCACTATACCAGCCTTCACATTAGTATAGTGTCCCCAAAAATGCAGCATTAGTGGGATCAGCCCCAGCACCTGCGTTTACCCTCCCCTTCTCCCCCAGAAAGTGCAGTGTCACTGTAACTTGATACATTACACACAAAACCACAGTGTTCATGGAATCAGGCCTGATCTCTGCTAGCACTTCCCGGTAAATTTTGATGACTCTCATATGCAGCAGAGTGCCAGTACTAGTGCCGCTCTACCTTTTGGTGAACTGGCGAGCGCCAGCAGCCTAGTACATCCTGGTCTTTCACATACCAGCACTGCAGTATCACTTGGTGACATGGCAACTCCCATAAGTGCAATACAAGCTGGTGCGGTGGCAAGCACAAGTAGTGTCCCGCACTCACCAAGAATTCGCACACAGGCCCATAGAGCCCCTAGTATCCTTACAGATGTGCTTGCAAATCCCGATTGGCAGCCCTCAAATTCTGCAGCACCCATACTTCCCCCATTTACTGCACAACCCGGAATTGAGGTGGAAATAGCAAATTTAACTACTTCCCTTGATTTTTTGGAGCTGTTTTTCACAGAAGATCTGTATGCATTGATTGTGGATCAAGGCAATTTATATGCACAACAGTTTATCACCGCCAACCCAAATTCAAACCTTGCCAGACCATTCACATAGAAACCCATTACGGTTTCAAAATTAAAATTTTTGTTGTGCCTAACCCTCAACATAGGCATTACTAAAAAAAATGAATTGCTGTTGTATTGGTCGACAGACCCGATTCATCATATGCCCATGTTCTCTGTTGCCATGGCCAGGCATAGATATGAGAGTATAATGTGTTTTATGCATTTCAATGACAATACACTCTATCATCTTTTGGGTGACCCTGAATTTGACTGGCTCCACAAAATTCGGTCCCTCATAAATCACCTTAACCAAAAATTTGCAGATGTCTATACTCCCTAGCAAAACATCTGCGTTGATCAGTCCCTCATTAATTTTTCTGGCCACCTTGCATTCAAACAATTTCTCCCCAGAAAGCGTACCAGATATGGGGTCAAGATGTATAAGACCTGTGAGAGGGCAACAGGCTATACATATAAGTTTCAGATTTACGAGGGAAAACATGGAGCCCCCCGGATGCCCAGACTACATGGGGAGCAGTGGCAAGATAATTTGGGACTTGGTATCATTCTTTTTCCACATGGGTTACCACTTATACGTGGCCAATTTTTATTCAAGCGTGCCACTATTTAGACATTTGTACAATCTTTGAACTGGCGCGTGTAGCACTGTGCGACCTAATCTCAAGTTCTTCCCCAACGGCTTGTAAATACCCATTTTAGAAAGGGGGAAAAAGCCTGCTTGAGAAATGAGGATGTCATTCAGCTGCAGCATCGACTTGTTTATTCTGACAGCAACAGGGTTTTGCTCTCAGAATATACATAAGTAGGTGTGCGCAGTGCTGTTAGATGAGATTTTTCATCTGCAGTTAAAAAATAGCATATATGCCGAAGCATGGGGGCCTGGGGTGGCCAGTGGGTGGATGGCTCCTATGCTTCGGCATATATATTTTATTATTTTTTTTGGCACATTTCATGTGTACCGACCATTAGAAATGGGTGGATGCAGGGCGGTATATTCTAATGGTGGGCATGCTACACACTTTTTCTGGCCGAAATTTCTTCTCTGTTTTTCATTCAGCCCACAGGCTGCAAAAAAAAAAAAACAACATAGCATATACACTCAACAATGACCAGTGACGTATTGGTACATCACTGGCCTTTGAGTGGCTAAACCTGGAGGATGCCTGCAGCTGAAGACATCATCCTGGTATCGTTTTTTTCAGCCAGCGTTTGACTTTCATGTATTAGTGGCTAATTAGAAGATGCCCCCCCTCCCCCACTGCCTTCCACGGCCTTCTTGGGCAGTCTCATGCCATTGGGGGAACTTGAGAATGCAGCTGGTGTTTCTGCCAGCTTACCATACAGCTGATTGGAGACTGGAATGGTGCCAATCATCTCTATGGTCTAAGAAATTGGAAGCTACAAGCATTTCATCACTTCAGTTTCACAGGATATAAACAGCCATTTGTAACTTGGGAAAGCATCTTATAACACCAATCTTGGTGAGACTAGTTAATGTAAGGGCAGAGGAGATATCTAGAGTCTGATAGACCCCAGATTTCTCAAAAAAGAATATATGACAATGCCCAATGAAGTTATAGGGGATATTTGCATTCCCTGTGATAGCATTAAAAGTAAAAAAAATAATGAAAGGGTCAGTGTAAAAATAATTAACAAAATCAAAATAAATTGAAAAAAAAAGCACCCTGGCCCGCCCGCGAGCATTGACCCTGTGCCAGTATGTAAACTGTGGTTGCACCTTGTGAGGTATCGCCACAAACGTAAGATCAAGGGAAGTAATTCTAGCACTAGACCTCCTCTGTAAATCTAAAATGGTAGCTTATAAAAGCTTTTAAATCATTGCCTATGGATATCAAAAATGTATGTAGTTTGTTGCCATTGCATGGGGCATGCACAATTTTAAAGCATGTCATGTTTGCTATCTATTTACTCGGCATACCATCATCTTTTATGTGTTACCAAATAATTGACCAATATTTTGTCTTTTTGTGCATGAAAAGTAAAAAAAGTGTATTTTTTAAAAATTGGCGTTTGAAAAATCGCTGCGCGAGTACTATGTGACATAAAAAATTGCAGCACCCACCATTTTATTCACTAGGGTGTCTGCTTTAAAAAAATATGTCATGTTAAGTAATACACGATTAGAGAGGATTATCTGGATACCACGAAATTTGCACACTATGGATGAGACTAGTAGTACATTGACACATGAGGTTTTTTTTTTTTTTTTCTGTTTCAATATTTTTTATTATTAAGAAGATTTGTTTTAAGAATAAAACCGGCTCAAGATATGCCCACGCAGGGGCAGAGCAGAACAATAATACATAATGAGATACATCCTGCTGACTTATATTAGTCAAATAACGGAATGTCCAATGACATCAATGAGGGACGGCAAAAAGCCGCACCAAATAATAGCAGCAGCAATCCATCATATTACTGGAAAAAGAGAGCAAGAAAGAAGTGAAGAAAAAAAAAAGGAAAAGAATCAGAAAGAAAACATGGAGGAAAGGAAAACTAGAAGAATCATGGATCCAGGGCTAGCACAGGCCGTGACTATAAGAGGCCATAACTAGTAGGAGACAGGGATGGCAAGGAATAACGTATCAAAGGTTCCCAAACTTTAAGGAATCTCGGCTGAGAATCATGAAGAATGCTAGACATCTGTTCATTGACCAACATAGCATTCATCCGGGTCTTCACCCCCTGGAAGACAACCAAAGGGGTTCTCCAAGCTTGAGCTATAGCACGTGTGGCTGAAATAAATAAGTAGGATGCCAATTTCTGCTGAGACTTGGACAGACCCAAAATTGGGCAGTGCAGGAGGGCCACCCTTGCATCCCTATGGACCGTATTGTGAAATAGCGTTTGTAGCAAACCAAAAACCCTAAACCAGAAGCCTATCAATCATGGGCACGACCACCAAATGTGCAGGATGTCCCCGCGTAGACCACAGTTCCGGAAACACCTATCTCCGTCAGTCTGATTAAAGTGAGCAGTCCGAGCTGGGACCCAGTACCACCGCAGGAGAACTTTATAGGCTGCCTCAAGAGTGACTGTATTGAATGAACATTTTGCCACCATCCCCCAGGCCCTACGCCAATCCTCCACCGCAATCGAGATACCCAGATCTCGCTCCCAATGAGAGACATAAGACAGGCGTGATGTAAATTACAGAAATGAGACCAAGGGACCCTGGGGAATGCTGAAAGATGTGTTTAAAGGGGGTTTTGTGGTAAGGATATGTAGAGGTATGATGGAGGGATAAAACCCAGTGGAGCAACTGCAAATACCGATAATATTTCCATGGCAGGACCCCCCTTGCCTCTCGAAGAGATTCCAATGATGGAAACGTACGAGCACTCATAAAATCATGTACAATGACAAAGCCATGGGAGGTCCACCAAGAGAAAGAAGGGGGATGTTCTAGGCCTGGTGGAAATAGAGGAATTTGTGTAATCGGCAAAAGAGGTAGAAACAATGATATCAAATTACCCGAATATTTAACAGAATCCCAGGTTCGTAAATTGTGAAGCATGATAGGGCTCAAATCTGGAGGACGCATCTTAGGCGGGAGCCAAGGCAATGCAGTTAAAGAAAGCAGAGCACAATTGGGTAATTCCAGGAGTACCCATAACGGGATATCTGTCTTGGCATGAAGCATAGACAGCTGGGAAATCTGAGCCGCCAAGTAGTATCTAGAAATATGTGGAACTTCCAAACCTCCCTGTAATCTATGAGTATACAGAGTGGCTCTAGGCACTCTGGGACGTTTATGAGCCCAAACGAAATGGAGAATCCGGCTTTGCAGTACACAAAGAAAAGACGCAGGGACCTGAATAGGGAGAGTGCGGAAAAAGTACAAAATCTTCGACAAGATAGTCATCTTGACAGTATTTATCCGGCCAATCCAAGATAAAGAAGGAAACTTCCAAGAAGGAAGCAGGGAAGTAACAGAGCGCAGTAATGGGTAATAATTAGCCAAAAATAAGGCAGAGTAGGAGGAAGTAAGTGTAACGCCAAGATAAGCCAGAGAATGGGATGCCCAACGGTAGGGAAATTGTGTCTGCAACCGTTCAACCAGGTCAGCAGGGAGCGTAATATTTAATGCCGTGGTTTTAGACAAATTGATATGAAGGCCAGATATAGTCGAAAAACGGTCCAATATGACCTGGAGATTGGGGAGAGTGATGATAGGATTGGTTAAAACCAAAGAAGCATCATCCGCATAAAAGTTGGCCTTATATGGAGTGCCGGCATAAGGGGACACCAGAAATATCCAGGTGATTTCGAATGGCTGCAGCTAGAGGTTCAAGGGCGAGAACAAAAAGAGCAGGTGATAATGGGCATCCCTGTCTCCTGCCCCTGAAAATAGGAAAAGATGAGGAAAAGAAACCTGCATATTTAACCGAGGCCTAGGAGGAGTATAAAGCTGAGCTCCAAGCCAGAAATGCGTCACCAAAGCCCCATCTAGACAGCGTATATATGTCAAGTACTCCCAAGAAAGCAAATCGAACGCTTTATAAATGTCCAGGGATAAAAGGAACCCCGGTATCCTGCGGCGATGCAAAATATGAATGAGATGGATGACTTTACGAATGTTATCAGCAGCTTGTCGTCCCGGAACAAAGCCAACCTGATCTCGATGAATAAGTGAGAGTAGAAACGTATTAATTCGGGTGCTCAGAACCTTTCCCAGAATCTTCAAGTCCACATTTAACAGAGACATTGGTCTAAAAGCTTGCGGTTCAAAGGCATCTTCAGATTTCTTAGGGATCATAGTAATATGCGCCTGAAGAGACTCCAAAGTAAGCCAGGAACCCTGCTTCAAAAAATTGAAAAAAGCCGTCAAGTGAGGAACCAGAACGGTGGCAATTTTTTTTATAGTAGAGCCGAGGATACAGAACCCATATTGTCCGTAAAATAGGATTGAATGTGCAAAAAGAACCTGGGAGCAAGAAGCCTGAGTGGTGAGCAGGGGTTCATTGAGTATCCACAGAAAATAGGGCCTAGCCATACCAGAAAGACACAATGAAAAGATCAATGGGTCATGATCAGACCAGGGTGAGGTCGAGATGACAATCTTTTGAATTAAAGATAAATGTTGGAAGGAAATGAAAACGTGATCTATTCTACAAAAGCTCAGGTGTGGGGCCGAATAAAAAGCGTATTCCCGCCAGACATCATCCAAACCATAGGCTTGTAGCGTATCACGCAAATTAGACTCCTGAGAAAGGTCATGAGGTCCCTCCCGTCGGGTAACGGCGATCGACAGAGGAATTAAGAACAACATTCGAATCACTCAGCAATAAGAGAATACCACGTTGGTGGTGCGAAATCACCTTCAACAAGTGAGAAAAAAATTTGAGTTGAAATCTATTTGGCTCGTAATAACCCACCAGGGTCACCTCCTGGTCCCAAAGGGTACCCCGGAGGAGCAAATACCTACTGGTGGGATCAGCTATTTCCAGGTTACAAGTAAACAGCAGATTGCGTCTAAAAGCCATCACCCTACCCCTATGCTTCTTAAGGGCCGAAGCAGAGAAAAAGGTTGGATAATGGTGAGAGAGGTACCTTGTCTCCTGCAGACAGACTACGTCCACGTCTTGGGACTTAAGATGATGGAACACTTTAGAACGCTTGGTCGGAGAATTAAAACCATGGATATTTTGAGAAAAAATCTTCAAAGGTTTTAAAGCCATACAGAGTCAAGGGAATTTAGCTGCCAAAGTACTCTAGGAATAAGGGTCCAGTCCTCAAATGCAACCTTACCCTGGGCTGCCCCAGATCCGTGAGAAAAGAGAAAAAAAAAACAGACAAGAAACAAGAGACAGAAGGAGAAAATGTACACTCTAAGGTAGTGTAACGAAACCTCAATCAGTGGAAATTGCATCCCAACCGCATGGACACACATAGAGGGTGGCTCTACCACCAGGCACATGGGTGCATCATAAACAACAAAATACAAAAAGAACCTTCATGGGGAGGGGAAGAAAGGGGGAAGGGGAAGGAAAAGGATGGAAAAAGGGGAAGGGAACAGAGGAATAAAGAGAAGAAAAAAAAGGGGGGGGGGGGGGGAATAACAAGCAAAAAGGCAAAGTCAAGTACAGTACCTTAAGAAATGCATAATATGACACCATAGTATACAGTATAAAGAAAATGTAAACATGTACACAAACATATCAGCATAATAGAAATGAGGCACTCAGGTCACGGCCCCAGTAGATAAGGCAGAGGACCACGAGCCAGGAGGACTCCTGGTATATATAAAAAGGCACAATAACCCCCCCCCCCGGCAAAAAAAAAGAAAAAACCAAGGAGCCAGCGGGAGCCGAGGATCCACATAAACAAAATCCTAGTATAACAGTAAAATTAGTGGATAGTAAAATTAGAGGATAGGAGACAATACTTACAAACATATCGCCTACCCCAAAAAAAAAAAAATTTCAACTCAAAGTTGGACCGCGAGGAGCCAGCGGGGGCCGAGGAGCACCACCAGTACTGACCAGTATTGCATAGAAAAACATTTCAAACTGTAAAACTGAAAATGAGCAACATACAAAACATATGAAATGTTTGTCCAACAAGGGCCAGTCAGGGTCTCCGCCCCATAAGAAACGCGGAGAGTCAAGGCAATGGAGCAAGCCATATGAAAAATCTTACCCATCCAACCATACTTAACCTGGATTAGAGCGGAAGGATCCGGACAATGGAGAGGTACAAGGGAGGGAGCGTTTACGCCTGCCAACTTTCTCCCATATACGCTGCAGCTGAGATGAAGGAGCATGGGAACCGGGGGGCTGCACCGGGCTGTCGGAGGAATCCCGCAAGGGCAGAAGGTATAGCGCCTCCAGGGTCGATTTGGCCTCTTCCGGATTGTGCACAACATGGCTCTGACCTTGGTATGCGAACGTAAGCTTAAATGGAAAGCCCCATTGGTACTTGATGTGACGGTTCAAGAGGACTGACAATTCTGGATGGTGGATGGTGCCAGATCCCCGAGCAGCTGGTACAGATGACCTTGAAATTGAAGATCCTGTGTGTCTCGTGCAGAGCGAAGGAGCGATTCTTTCATATGGTAATAGGTGAATTTAATTATGATGTCCCTGGGAGGACCCTCAGACCTCCTCGGACCCAGGTGGATGCAATCGAATTCCAGACAGTCTATCGGTTTTGCCGGATCCAGCTCTTGAAAAAGCGCGGTAGCGGTGGATGTGAGGTCAACGATGGCTTTGGGCAGGCCACGCAGGTGAAGATTACCCCGACGGGACCTATTCTCAAAATCTTCCAGATGCAAGAGAGCCACGTCAAGCTCTCTTCTCAGATCTGAAAGGTCCTGTTCATGATTTTCGATCACTGTAGCCGCGGCGTCCATCTTATCTTCAAGAACATCACTGCGGATTCCCAACTTGCGAATTTCCTTGGTGAGATGAGTCGCTAGTCTGAAGGTGGCAGTGTGAAGGTCCTGCTGAAGCATGGTCTTAAACCTGGCCAGGAGGTCTGAGTCCTGCAAGGGGGGCTGTGGGTGGTCTGCAGTCCGCAAGGAGGGCCGCAGGTGGTCCACGGCCCACAAAGAGGGCTGTAGGTGGTCTGCAGCCCGCAAGGGGGCTGTGGGTGGTCTGCGGCCTGCAAGGAGGGCTCTGGATGGTCTGCAGCCCGCAAGGAGGGATGTGGGTGGTCTGAGGCCCGCAAGGGGGGCTGTGGGAGGTCTGCAGGAACATCAAGCAGGCTCTCCAGGTCCAAGAGGGTGTCCGGACCGCTCGAGGTTTGCGGCGGGAAAGCGGCCGAAATTGAGGCCGGTGAGTAGGCTGCATCTCAGAACCAGCTCGGCAGGCGGGCACTGGAGGTGCGGGAGGCCGCGGACTTCTTCCCCATAGGTAGCGGGGGGGGTCTGCAAAGATATAGGGTAAGGGTGGGGGACAGAATGAGCTCCCCAGGAGGCAGGGTAGGTACAGATGTGCCCAGCGGTGGAGGAGCGGGATCAATAAGCAGCCATCACCGTGTGCTGCTCACGAGCGCCCCTCGACACATGAGGTTTTAAGAGTATGGGATAGAATGCACAATCAAATGGACTGAAAGTATAACTCACTGTTTATTCCCCTGGTGGGAACTAATTTTTTCCCACTGGAGAAGGACAATGTTTCTGGGAAATGGTTTAAAGATGTAGATGCATGTTTGTGGGACATAGTAGTTAAGGGGAAGTTGGGTACTTTTCAAGACTTAAAGAGTAAAAAAGAGTTATTTGTGTCTTTAGATGAATTGATATATTGTCAGTTAAGACATTTTGTTGCAAAGTTGCCCCAACCACTGAGGATGATGGAAGACATGCTCCCTTTTGAAAAGATGTTGGGCTCCAGTATGGCGCCAAAGCATGTTACTTCTGGGATATATAAGATTCTTTTTGAATTGGTGGGGGGGGGGGGGGTCAGGCACTCCACTGTTCTCGGAGAAATGGGAAAGGGAACAGGGAACAAAAATTAATGAATCACAGAAAAATAAAATGTTTAACACATGGGTCGATTAACATAAACACGGTTGAAATGAATTATAAATGTTTAACGAGGTGGTATTTGACACCGAATGTTGTACATATACCACGAGTTGAAGACTCACTGCCATGTTGGAGGGGATGTGGATTCAAGGGAACAATGGCACATATATGGTGTGATTGTCCAAAAATACAAGGGTTTTGGCAAGATGTCATTCAGTTCATACAAAAGATTTTGGGGACAATTATACAGAAAGATCCGTGGGTGTGTTTGTTTTGTAGGACAGATGCATCAGTGAAGCAGTATAAAAACAGTGTATTATATCACTTAATCAGTGCAGCTAAGGGGCTTATTCCAAAATTTTGGCAGTTACAGGAGCCTCCAACAATGAGGGATTGGTTAGACAGGGTGGAATATATAAATAGGATGAAGGAGTTATACCATACAGACGAAGGTAATATGGGTAGATTTAGAAAGGATTGGGGAAGATGGTCTAAGTTCAAGGCATCAGGAAAATATATTGAAGTAGTGGGAGCCCCAGGGATCTGATTGGAGGTAGGAGAATAAGGGGAATGTTTTGTAAGGCAGTAGCAGGAATAGGAGAAGGGAAAACAAAGGCTGGAGGGAAACAGAGTTGGAAGCGAGGATTGTGGAGAAAGATCATAGGTATAGAATGGAAAGTTGGAAAGAAAAGTGAAGAGCTATATGGACCGGGATAAATTGTTAGGGGGTTTGGGTGAGGGGGGGAGCATTGGGGAGGCGGGATTGAAAAATTTAGGGAATATTTGTATTTTGGATGTAAAATGATATTTTGCTGTGTTTTTGTAATAAAAAAAAAGTTTAATAAAATATTTAAATAATTATAAAAAAATTAAAAAATAAAAACAAAAAAATATCTCTCTCACACCCCAGCGCATAGGAATACCTTTCAATAAATCCTGGAGGTAAATGTATGCTGCTGTGCACCGGTGCAATACATCAATTAAATATAGAATATATAAACAGCGCAAATGAACCTCTTCAGCATATAAACAAGATTATAATATAAATGAAATAAATTGAAAAATATATAGTGATATATAAATAATAGTGTCCAAAAAAAATTTGAGTGCAATAATAAAATAAAAGTACTTTCTTCCCATCAAATAAATCCAAAAAGATCTCCCCAAAAAAATGTGCGTCCACCATTCACCAGTGTAAAATCAACATCAACCGCACTCACCAGATGTTAGTGAGTGTTGCGCCTTTTAGGATTTTAGGGATCCTACACCCCCTGTAAATCTTCCAGAGCTCCTTTCACCTTGTATGGTTAGATGTAATCCTTCCACTTACTCCTAATGAAAGCTCCATATAGGTGCATAAAAGAAAAATACCATAGTGTGATATTGCTAATACCTTGTACAGTATTAAATAACACCAGGCCACTTACATGTTCAGAGAAAGTTAAAAGCATTGGATATTGCCTCCATTGGCTCACACAAATCCGTGGGACCACAATCCAATCCAGAAACCAAAGACCTCACAGCCTTTTAGTTTGCAGAGGATAACAGACACAACTCAAATACCAAGAAGAAAAAACTTTTATTTTATTTTTCATGCAAATTTCTTTTGGCCACTATTATTTATATATCACTATATATTTTTTAAATTTATTTAATTTATATTATAATCTTGTTTATATGCTGAAGAGGTTAATTTGCACTGTTTATATATTATTCTATAAAAAAATATATAATGTTTGGGGGTTCAAAGTAATTTCCTAGCAAAAAATATACATTTTTTTCATGTAAACAAAAAGTGTCAGAAAAGGCTTGGTCTTCAGGTGGTTAGAAGAGTGAATGATATGTGGCATAAACTTCTAATGCTGGGCATAAAATTCCCCCCCCAAAACAACCCCTTTTGGAAAGTAGACACCCCAAAATATTTGAGAGGCATGTTGTCTCAATAGAAGAATTTCTTTTTTTACCATAAGTTTCTGGAAAATGAAAAAAAAATGTTTTGTTTTTTTTTACACAAAATTGTCACTTAAATGATTTATTGCTCACACATGCCATGGGCATATGTGGAATTACTCCCCAAAATACATTCTTCTACTTCTCTGGAGTATGGGGATACCACATGTGAGAGATTTTTTGGCAGTCTAGCCAAGTACAGGACCCCAAAATCCAATAAGCACCTTCAGGCTTTTAAAGGGCTTTATTTCCTCATTACACTTCCTGACTACCGTATTTGCCGGCGTATAGGACGACTTTTCAACCCGTGAAAATCTTTTGAAAAGTCGGGGGTCGTCTTATACGCCGGTATACGGCGAGCCGGTGTCAGGGCGGCACTTTTTCGAGGGGCGGCGCCGCCCCCCCTCCTCCTCCAACGGACACCAAGTACAGGGGTGGGCAGAGGGGCTGCTGTACCTTACCTGGCTCCGGTCCCGGTCCCACGACGATCCGGTCCAGGAAGCGCGGCTGCTCCTTCTTTCAGTTCGGCCGCTCGATGGTCCCGCCGCCCGCTCGGCTCCGCCTCCTCACCGGTGATTGGGCGCCAGCACTGGAAAGGCACACAGGCGACCAATCACCGGCGAGGAGGCGGAGCCGAACGGCCCCGCGAAAATCAAGCGGCCGAACTGAAAGAAGGAGCAGCCGCTCCTCTCCCCCACTAACACTAACGATGGGGCACTATTCCTCCTCCACACTGACACCAACGATGAGGTACTGTTCCTCCCCCACTGACACCAACGATGGGGCACTATTCCTCCTCCCCACTGACACCAACGATGGGGCACTATTCCTCCTCCCCACTGACACCAACGATGGGGCACTATTCCTCCTCCCCACTGACACCAACGATGGGGCACTATTCCTCCTCCCCACTGACACCAATGATGGGCACTTTTCTCCCCACTGATACCAATGATGGGGCACTATTCCTCCCCCACTGACACCAATGATGGGGCACTATTCCTCCCCCACTGACACCAACGATGGGGCACTATTCCTCCCACTGACACCAATGATGGGGCACTATTCCTCCCACTGACACCAATGATGGGGCACTATTCCTCCTCCCCACTGACACCAACGATGGGGCACTATTCCTCCTCCCCACTGACACCAACGATGAGGTACTGTTCCTCCCCCACTGACACCAACGATGGGGCACTATTCCTCCTCCCCACTGACACCAACGATGGGGCACTATTCCTCCTCCCCACTGACACCAACGATGGGGCACTATTCCTCCTCCCCACTGACACCAACGATGGGGCACTATTCCTCCTCCCCACTGACACCAACGATGGGGCACTATTCCTCCTCCCCACTGACACCAACGATGGGGCACTATTCCTCCTCCCCACTGACACCAACGATGGGGCACTATTCCTCCTCCCCACTGATACCAATGATGGGGCACTATTCCTCCCCCACTGACACCAATGATGGGGCACTATTCCTCCCCCACTGACACCAATGATGGGGCACTATTCCTCCCACTGACACCAATGATGGGGCACTATTCCTCCCACTGACACCAATGATGGGGCACTATTCCTCCTCCCCACTGACACCAACGATGGGGCACTATTCCTCCTCCCCACTGACACCAACGATGAGGTACTGTTCCTCCCCCACTGACACCAACGATGGGGCACTATTCCTCCTCCCCACTGACACCAACGATGGGGCACTATTCCTCCTCCCCACTGACACCAACGATGGGGCACTATTCCTCCTCCCCACTGACACCAACGATGGGGCACTATTCCTCCTCCCCACTGACACCAACGATGGGGCACTATTCCTCCTCCCCACTGACACCAACGATGGGGCACTATTCCTCCTCCCCACTGACACCAATGATGGGGCACTTTTCTCCCCACTGATACCAATGATGGGGCACTATTCCTCCCCCACTGACACCAATGATGGGGCACTATTCCTCCCCCACTGACACCAACGATGGGGCACTATTCCTCCCACTGACACCAATGATGGGGCACTATTCCTCCCACTGACACCAATGATGGGGCACTATTCCTCCTCCCCACTGACACCAACGATGGGGCACTATTCCTCCTCCCCACTGACACCAATGATGGGGCACTTTTCTCCCCACTGATACCAATGATGGGGCACTATTCCTCCCCCACTGACACCAATGATGGGGCACTATTCCTCCTCCCCACTGACACCAACGATGGGGCACTATTCCTCCTCCCCACTGACACCAATGATGGGGCACTATTCCTCCTCCCCACTGACACCAATGATGGGGCGCATTGGAAGAGGGGTAGTCTTATACGGCGAGTATAGCTCAAACCCTATATTTTAACAGGAAAAGTAGGGGGTCGTCTTATACGCCCAGTCGTCTTATACGCCGGCAAATACGGTACCTATCACAGTTTCAGAGGCCCTGAAATGCCAGGATAGCACCAAACCCCCCACATGACCGCTTTTTGTAAAGTAGACACCCCAAGGAATGTGATAAGAAGCATGGTGAGTATTTTGAAGATCTCGTTTGTTGCCACAAGTTTTTGGAAAATGAAGAAAGAAAACAAAAACATATTTTTTCAGTGAAATGAGGAAGTTACGCACCTTCAGGCTTTCAAAGTGGTCGTTGGATTTCAGGCTCCTGTATGTGGCTAGGCTCCCAAAATGTCTCACACATGCGGTATTCCCATACTCGGTAGAAGTAGCAGAATGTACTTTTGGGGTGTAATTCCACTTATACCCATGGCTTGTGTGGGCAATATATCATTTAAATGACAACTTTGTGTAAAAAAAAAAAATGTTTTTGTCATATTCCAAAAACTTGTGGAAAAAAATAAATCTTCCATGGACTCAATATGCCTCTCAGCAGATAGCGTAGGATGTCTACTTTCTGAAAAGGGGTCATTTGGGAGTGTTTGTACTGTCCTGGTATATTAGCACCTGAAGAAATGTGATGGGCAGTCAGAAAGTAAAAGATGTGTAAATTCCAATATCTAGCTATCTAGATAATCATAGCTATCATAGCTTGTAGATGCTATAATTTTCACACAAAGCAATCATTATACACTTATTGGGATTTTTTTTTACCAAAAACATGTAGCAGAATACATTTTGGCCTACATTTATGACGAAATTTGAGTTTTTTTGGATATTTTTTATGAAAGAAATGAGAAAATATTGTTTTTTTTTCAAATTTTTCGGTCTGTTTTTGTTTATAGCACGAAAAATAAAAAGCACACAGGTGATCAAATACCACTGAAAGAAAACTCTATTTGTGTGAAAAAAAGGACTTAAATTTTATTTTGGCACAGCATTACATGACCACGCAATTACTAGTTAAACTAGTTCAGCGCTATATAGCAAAAAATGGCATAAATTACAGTATCTATACCATAGTTTGTAGACACTATAACTTTCACACAAAGCAATCAATATACACTTATTGGGATTTTGTTTTACCAAAAACATGTAGCAGAATACATTTTGGTCTAAATGTATGACTAACTTTGAGTTTACTATATATTTTTTATAGTTTATAGTGTGAAAAAAAAAAAAAGCACACAGGTGCTAAAATACCACTGAAAGAAATCTCTATTTGTGTGAAAAAAAGGACTTAAATTTCGTTTGGGTACAGTATTGCATGACCGCGCAATTACCAGTTGGAATAGTGCAGTGCCGAATAGCAAAAAGAGGCCTGGTCAGGAAGGGGGGTAAATCCTCAGAAGGGCAAGTGGTTAAAGTTACTAAACCCAGGGCAGACCCTGCAGAGCACGGAGAAAAAACAACCAGATAGTAAAGTAAAAGCAGAACACATTACACATTGTTAGGCACACAGTTAACCCTTTGATTGCCCTTAGATATGAACCCCTTCCCAGCCAGTGTCACTAGTACAGTGACAGTGTACAGTATTGGTAATAAACACTGTATTAGTGTCACTATTGATGTCAGTGTCAGTTAATGTACCACCCAGCCAGTGTCAGCTACTACTAGATTGACCACCACACAGACCCACTTTAAGTTGTTGTTGATAACTGCCATTGCATTATAACATCTATAGCTGTGTAAATTCTAGTATCTATGCCATAGTTTGTAGATGCTATAATTTTTGCACAAACCACTTACATATACACTTATTGGGATTTTGTTTTACTAAAGACATGTAGCACAATACATTTTGGCCTAAATTTATGAGTAAAATTGATTTTCTGAGTTGTATATGTTTATATTATTATAGGATTTGTAACAGAAAGCAGAAAATATTTTTTTCAAAAATTTTCAGTCATTTTTCATTTCTATAATATAAATGAAAAATCAAGAGGGGATCAAATACCATCAAAAGCAAGCTCTTTCTTGTATGAAATTTTATTTGCATGCAGTGTTGTATGACCACGCAATTGCCAGTTAAAATAGCACAGTGCTGAATAGCAAAATAAGATCTGATCAGGAAGGGGGTAAAACCTTTTGGAGGCCAAGTCTTTAAAGGACTTTTTCAGGTGTGCAGATCTGTGCAATTTAGAGAGCTCAAGCATAGCTTGTTAAAGTAGATTTAAAGCTAACCAAGAAAATAACATATAACCTTTAACATGATCATACCACCTGGAAATCCTGTTTTTATTTTAATCACTTCATGAAAATAACAGCTAGGGATACTGATGGTGTCCCTAAAGGTCCTTGTATGGGCCCTTCTTGTTGTGGGGTAACAACAGTGTGCCTCTGCCTCCCACAATCGCCTACCCATAAATCATCCTGTCACATGCTCTCCCAAAAAAACTATAAACGCCTGTGCTGATGCACATTAACAATGCACATTCCACTGTTGTCACATTTTAAAGCAGGTCTTCCATTATAATGAAAGGTTTGCTCTATTGAAAGTTCTCCTAGTCCTAAAGTCAAATTGTCTGCAAAAGCAATATGAAAATAAAGCTGAGCAACATTTATTTTTTTTTAAAGAATGTTTATGAGTTTTGTCAAATAACAAACAAACTAGAAAAGCTACAATTTCTGGGGAAATTGAGTGAAGTGTTCTTGCCTCCACCAGTAGTCTACAACTGGAGTGGGCGGAGTAACTGGGTGGAGTGGCTTGTCACTCTGCTGCCTGCTCACACACCTTGGTTCCCATGGCAACTCACTCTACAGCAAGGGCAGAGAAGAACGGTTAAAAACAAACTGCTCCAACTTGCTCATTTTACTGGCGGTTGCCATCTTCAAATGGTTGTAGTTTAAAAATTATGAATCCTACACCGAACAGCTTTATATTGTGAGATTCACAAGACCCAGACCTATATTTTGATGTATAGTATGTCTCTGAAATATGACAAAATGAAGGCACAGTTGCAGTTTAGAAATTGCCCTTCAAATTTGAGGTGGCTAGAGTGAAGTTTCAATGAATGTCAATGGGTGGCGTGAGTTGCAAACAAATGGTCATATTGTGAAAACTATAAGGACTATGGCTTAGCCGTGGACATTTTTAGTGGCAGCAGGTATACCTGAACGTTTTGATATAAAATTTGTGTAGGTGGGCTTGAAAATGAGGGAGTGATGGCAGTTTAGAAATCATGTCCTGATTTGTCAGCTTCCACTCTAGTTTTGAACATTCCGCCATTCATTCCTATGGGACCAATTTCACCACAAAAACGCCAATATATCGTGAACCATTCAGCGAAACGTTCCACAAAGTAATAGCACACCAATCGGGAACAATCCACTCATTTCGGTATATTACTGTCTATGTAGTGTAAAAACTGTGGGAGGAGTTAGGGTGGTAAATTTGGCTATAATAATAAGAATATATATGTGAGATAACAGTAAGTGGTCTTGCCATGCAAGAACATTTAATAACAACAAAAATTTCAAAAGAAATGCATGTCTAACAAATATGCGCTGATTTGCATGTTCATGAGGGAAATAAGTATTTGATCCCCTTCACAAAACATGACTTAATACTTGGTGGCAAATCCCTTGTTGGCAATCACAGAGGTCAGACATTTCCTGTAGTTGGCCACCAGGTTCGCACACATCTCAGGATGGATTTTGGCCCACTCCTCTTGGCAGATCCTCTCCAAGTCATTAAGGTTTGGTGGCTGACGTTTGGCAACTCGAACTTTCAGCTCCTTCCACAGATTTTCAATCGGATTAAGGTCTGGAGACTGGCTAGGCCACTCCAGGACCTTAATGTGCTTCTTCTTGAGCCACTCCTTTGTTGCCTTGGCCGTGTGTTTTGTGTCATTGTCATTCTGGAACACCCATCCACGGCCCACTTTCAATACCTTGGCTGAGGGAAGAAGGTTCTCACCCAAAATTTGACGGTACATTGCCCCGTCCATCGTCCCTTTGATGTGGTGCAGTTGTCCTGTCCCCTTAGCATAAAAACACCCCCAAAGCATAATGTTTCCATCACCATGTTTGACAGTTGGGATGGTGTTCTTAGGGTCATACATTCCTCCTCCTCCAAACACGGCGAGTTGAGTTGATGCTCGATTTTGGTCTCATCTGACCACAATGCTTTCAAGCAGTCCTCCTCTGCATCATTCAGATGTTCAGTGGCAAACTTCAGACAGGCCTGGACATGTGCTTTCTTGAGCAGAGGGACCTTGCGGACGCTGCAGGATTTCAATCCTTGTCGGCATAGTGTGTTACCAATTGTTTTCTTGGTGGCTGTGGTCCCAGCTGCCTGGAGATCATTGACGAGATCTGGGATGATTCCTCACTGTTCTTATGATTAGAGATGAGCGAATCGAACATGACGAAGTGGAATTCGTTTCGAAGATTAGGAAATATTCGATTCGCGCCGAATCCGAAAATTAGCAAACTTCGGATGCACGAATCGAATTTTCCCAAAAATGGCGGCGACATGTGTGGCGACGGAGCGGGGATCTCTGGGAAGGCGCGCAGACAAGGCGCGCTGACCCATAATGCATTCATTCATGACATGTGATCGCATTAGCCAATCAGCAGCCAGCCAGCCAGCACTGTGTAATGGTGGAACTATAAATTGCGGCCATCTTACAATTCTCCATTAGCCTCCGGTCATTCAAGAGAGACAGACCTGTCTGTATTAGGGACAGAGTTAGGGCCAGAGAGACTTTAGGGCCACAGAATCGTTACTCAGGGACACAGAATCGTTACTCAGGGACACAGAATTGTTACTCAGGGACACAGAATTGTTACTCAGGGACACAGAATCGTTACTCAGGGACACAGAATTGTTACTCAGGGACACAGAATCGTTACTCAGGGACACAGAATCGTTACTCAGGGACAGACACAGAATTGTTACTCAGGGACACAGAATTGTTACTCAGGGACACAGAATCGTTACTCAGGGACACAGAATCGTTACTCAGGGACACAGAATCGTTACTCAGGGACACAGAATCGTTACTCAGGGACACAGAATGGTTACTCAGGGACACAGAATTGTTACTCAGGGACACAGAATCGTTACTCAGGGACACAGAATCGTTACTCAGGGACACAGAATCGTTACTCAGGGACACAGAATCGTTACTCAGGGACACAGAATCGTTACTGAGGGACACAGAATCGTTACTCAGGGACACAATCGTTACTCAGGGACACAGAATCGTTACTCACGGACACAGAATCGTTACTGAGGGACACAGAATCGTTACTCAGGGACACAGAATCGTTACTCAGGGACAGACACAGAATCGTTACTCAGGGACACAGAATCGTTACTCAGGGACACAGAATCGTTACTCAGGGACACAGAATCGTTACTGAGGGACACAGAATCGTTACTCAGGGACACAGAATCGTTACTGAGGGACACAGAATCGTTACTGAGGGACACAGAATCTTTACTCGGGGACACAGAATCGTTACTCGGGGACACAGAATCGTTACTCGGGGACACAGAATTGTTACTCGGGGACACAGAATCGTTACTCGGGGACACAGAATTGTTACTCGGGGACACACAATTGTTACTCAGGGACACAGAATCGTTACTTTCTGCTTCACAACCACTATTGAATTAAAGAGCATGTCAGACAACACGCAGAGGAGTGGCAGAGGAGGCAATGTTTCAGGAGCGAGCAGACGTGGCAGCAGAGGAAGGGGTCGAGGCAGCACTAGTCGCAGCCAGAGGCCAGTGCTCCCGGTGTCATCCAGCGGTCGTGTCTCCACCGACAACCCTGCCGTCATCGATTGGTTGACTCGGTCGTCTTCCTCTTCCCAGGTCACCTCTGACACCTACAGCCAACGGTCGGTGGGTACGTCAGACACAACCGTTAGTTGGCATGGCCCGGGAGCAAGCCCACTGAAATCACGTGTCCTCTACCTGCCCCTGTCCTTTGGTGTTCCCTCACCAAGCGAAGTATCGCATGCTGTGGGCTCAGCCCCACTGTACAGTGAGGAAGAGCTAACAGAGGGCGGTCAGGAACGGGGGGAGACATCCTAAACATAAAATAAAGTGCAGCGCTAAACATATATAGATAATGACATGTATTCAATCAGTTCGATCAATAAAAAGTCCTCCTCAATTAGGTGACAGAGATTAGGTGCTCAAGTATGCAGGTGACTTAGGTATTCAGGTGACTTGGTTCAGGTATCCGTGCACGAAAGTGATAAAGCAATGCGCACTCACCAGACCCGCATAAAATATGCGCCTTTGTGTATAAATGATCCAGATGTCACCCGATACTGGGTGGTCCTCCCTCAGCTGTGTATGAGGCTGATGATCCTCTCCACTTAGGGGTCCCCCTGGTGTTGGACGTTAAAGGATCTGGTCTGGGTCCCTCCGGTGTATCCAGGAGCAGGTCTGCAAATTAGAGTGCTCCCCCTCCTTGCTGTTCCTTCACATGTGTGTTTCTCTGTGCTCACCTAAGGGGGGAGACATCCGCCTCTTCAGCAGCCAGGCGAAGAAGTACTGGCGAGGAGAGTGGCTCGGTAGCCGGTCTAGAGACAGGTCTGTCTCCTGACCCACACGCAGCCGAGGGGGCTAGTAGTAAGGCGGAGACCCTAATTGATGATGATGAGGCTGATCGCACTTGGCAGCCTCGTTGTCATCAGGCTATTGCTTCCGCATCATCAGGAGAAGAGGGTGCCAGCTTGGCAGCGAGCAAAACAGTCGGTGGGTTGCCCAGGAGGCAGCAGGGTCGCAGCAGTGTCAGTGGAGGCAAACGGCCACGGAGTAGAGCACCAGCTCCACTGCAGCCTACCACCACGGCCAGTAGTGGTGCCGGTGTGCACGGAGGAAGTAGCAGTCAGCCAGTGAGGAGTAGCGGGGGCAAAGTTTCCTACTCGGCGGTGTGGCAATTTTTCGTCAAGCCGCCCGAGGAAGTAAACGTAGCCGTATGTCGACTATGTGGCCAGAAAGTCCAGCGTGGCCAGGGGGCCCATGTTGGGACTACAGCGTTGCGTCAGCATATGCAGCGTCGCCATTCGGTGGCCTGGGAAAACCGTGATAAAGATACGGCGGTTCTGCCTGCCCCAGCTCCCGCTCCATCACCCGCTCCGTTACTTGCTCCGTCACCCGACGTCAATCGCCCTCTATCAGCCAGTCAAGGCTCCAACACCTCTGCTGAGGGGAGTTGTCGCTCGTTGGCATCTTCCGCTCGTTCAGATGCTCCTTCTCCTGCTACTCCTCTTCACGGATTCCGTCAGCAGTCTTTCTTGGAATCCGTTTCCAAGAGACAACAGTTTGCGAGCACGCACCCGACGGTGCAGAAGCTGAACGTCCGCCTGTCCAAGTTGCTGGTGCTGCAGTACCTCCCTTTCCAAGTGGTGGACTCAGCACCTTTCCAAGAAATGATGGCTTGTGCCGAGCCGCGGTGGAGAGTGCCAAGCCGGCATTTCTTCGCCAAAAAGGCAGTGCCAGCCCTGCATTCACATGTAGAAGAGATGGTGGGCCAGTCTTTGAGCATGTTGGTCTCTGCCAAAGTGCACGGCAGCGCCGACATGTGGAGCTGTAACTACGGTCAGGGACAGTACATGTCATTTACGGCCCACTTGGCACAGCCGCACCAGCAACTTGGACAGGTCACGCCACTTTTGCCTCCACGTTTGCACGTCCTTGGTCCAGCAAAGATGTCCGCCTCTACCACCTCTTCTTCCGCCGTGTCCTCAGCCGCCACCCCCGTGCCAAGTCCCATTACCCGACCGGCATATCACATGTGCAGGGCGCAACGGTGTCACGCTGTGCTGCACCTGGTATGCCTTGGCGAACGTAGTCACACAGGGGAGGAACTTCTGAGTGTAATGAACAGAGAAATCGACAGATGGCTGTCTCCGCGCAAACTGAAAATCGGAACCATGTTGACCGACAACGGAAAGAACATGGTGTCTGCTCTGCGTCAAGGAAGGTTGTGCCATGCGCCATGCATGGCTCACGTGTTCAATCTGGTTGTCAAGCGGTTCCTAAAATCCACCATCCCACTGCAAGACATCCTTAAAATGTCACGTAAACTTTGCATGCATTTCAGCCATTCCTACACCGCAAAGCACACCCTCCTTGAGCTGCAGCGGCAGAACGGAATTCCACAGCATCGCCTGATCTGCGACGTTGCAACAAGGTGGAATTCAACCCTACATATGTTAGACCGCCTTTACGAACAGCGAAAGGCCATCACCGATTTCCTGATGTTACAAGCGGATAAAGGTACTTCCCTGTGTAACTTAGATGTCAGCCATTGGCAGCTCATGCGTGACACCTGCCGCTTGCTGAGGCCCTTTGAGGAGGCCACGCTATTCGTGAGTCGGCAGGACTATGGGATGAACGACGTCATTCCTCTGTTGCACGTTCTGGAACAAATGCTGTTAACAATGGCTGGTCAGGGTGCGGTAGATGTGGCGCACAGATCTCAACGCCACATGACCCCTGTGGGGGCAGGACAGGAAGAAGAGGAGGAGGTAGAGGAGGACATTGGTGCTCAGGAATTATTGAGTGAAATGGGTGGTTTTTCCACTCAGCGGACAGGAGTGGAGGAGCAGGAGCATCTGGTAGAGGAGGAGGAGGAGACAGAGGACCCAGACGCACCGTGGCAGTATGCTGTGGAGATGGAGGCAGGGAGTCCCTCGCATTCCTTGGCACAAATGGCCCATAGCATGCTCGGTTGCTTGTGTAGCGACAGCCGAATAATAACCATCAGACAGAGGGATGACTTTTGGCTGTCCACCTTGTTGGACCCTCGCTACCGTTCAAAAATGGTGGCCTTTTTCACACCTGCTGAGAGGGAGGCCAAAATAAAGTACTATAAAAACCACCTATGTAGTCAGTTGGTCTCTGCCTTTCTGCGCCAACGTCCATCCTCAGACACTGTGGGCCCTGTGCGCTCGCGTTCCGCTGCCATGGCAGCAGGGGAGGGGTGGGGTGGTAGGAGCAGTGGCAGCTCCACCAGCAGCGGCTGCCTCAGTCTGCAGTCGATGATGAGTAGCTTTCTTCACCAGCGCAGTGAGGAAACTACTAACCAGCCGCAGCAGCAGCAGCATCAGGTGGACCTGGAGCAGGACCTCAAACAACAGGCTCGGGCCTACTTGGACAGCACCCTGCCAACCGAGGTAGACAATCCCCTTGACTACAGGGCAACGAAACTTGACCTTTGGCCCCAACTAGCTGAATTTGCCCTTGAAAGGCTGTCATGCCCGGCCAGTAGCGTGGCATCGGAGCGCGTGTTTAGTGCGGCAGGAGGTATTGTAACTCCGCGGAGGACACGACTGTCCACCCAAAGTGTGGAGAGACTCACGTTTGTGAAAATGAATCAGGCGTGGATTAGTCTGGATTTCAAACCACCAGTTCCTGACACAACTGACTAAATCCGCCATGAATCATGCCCCAAACATGTTATTATTTTTAACATAGGCCTCTGTATGGCCTTCAATTTAAGCTGCTTACGCTTCGCCACTCTGCCATGGGCCCCTGTACCGCCTCCTCTTGCTGCTGCCAGGTCCAGAGTGTGTCATGGGTCCCTGTACGGCCTCCCATTGCTGCTGACTTCATCGCCAGACTCTGCCATGTGCCACTTTCAGGTCTCCTTACACTGTTGGTGGGTTCCATTTTGTCATAGGGTGCTGGCAGATTACGGGCCTCCCATTGCTGCTGCCAGGCCCGTAATCTGCCATGGGCCCCCGTACCGACTCCTCATGCTGCTGCCAGGCCCGTAATCTGTCATGGGCCCCTGTACCGCCTCAGGTCCAGAGTGTGTCATGGGTCCCTGTACGGCCTCCCATTGCTGCTGTCTCCATCGCCACACTCTGCCATGTGCCACTTTCAGGTCTCCTCACACTGCTGGTGGGTTCCATTTTGTCATAGGGTGCTGGCAGATTACGGGCCTCCCCTTGCTGCTGCCAGGCCCGTAATCTGCCATGGGCCCCCGTACCGACTCCTCATGCTGCTGCCAGGCCCGTAATCTGTCATGGGCCCCTGTACCGCCTCCTCATGCTGCTGCCAGGTCCAGAGTGTGTCATGGGTCCCTGTACGGCCTCCCATTGCTGCTGTCTCCGTCGCCACACTCTGCCATGTGCCACTTTCAGGTCTCCTCACACTGCTGGTGGGTTCCATTTTGTCATAGGGTGCTGTATGGCCTCCCATTGCTGCTGCCAGGCCCGTAATCTGCCATGGGCCCCCGTACTGACTTCTCATGCTGCTGCCAGGCCCGTAATCTGTCATGGGCCCCTGTACCGCCTCCTCATGCTGCTGCCAGGTCCAGAGTGTGTCATGGGTCCCTGTACGGCCTCCCATTGCTGCTGTCTCCATCGCCACACTCTGCCATGTGCCACTTTCAGGTCTCCTCACACTGCTGGTGGGTTCCATTTTGTCATAGGGTGCTGGCAGATTACGGGCCTCCCATTGCTGCTGCCAGGCCCGTAATCTGCCATGGGCCCCCGTACCGACTCCTCATGCTGCTGCCAGGCCCGTAATCTGTCATGGGCCCCTGTACCGCCTCTTCATGCTGCTGCCAGGTCCAGAGTCTCTCATGGGTCCCTGTACGTCCTCCCATTGCTGCTGTCTCCATCGCCACACTCTGCCATGTGCCACTTTCAGGTCTCTTCACACTGCTGGTGGGTTCCATTTTTTCATAGGGTGCTGTATGGCCTCCCATTGCTGCTGCCTCCACCGCCACACTGTGGCTCCACACTCTGGTTTTGGCCCCGTGACTGCCCAAATGAGTGAAGTGTGCGGTGATTCTAAGATCGACGGCACTCATCTGCATGTCATACTGACTGACAGTATTATTTCTCTTCCCCAGCAGACTCCAAGGGCATTTAAATTAAAGGTACAGTGTTCTGCACTAATATAAAGGCTCTCTGAAGCCTAGAAACACCCTTTTTATAAATTAAATTCGCAGCGAATATATTCGACTTGAATCGAATTTATTCCGCGAATTCGCCGAAACAGCCGAATCGAATTTTTGAATAATTCGCTCATCTCTACTTATGATCATTGACACTACACGAGGTGAGATCTTGCATAGTGCACCAGACTTAAGGAGACTGACAGTTATTTTGTGCTTCTTCCATTTGCGAATGATTGCACCAACTGTTGTCACCTTCTCACCAAGCTGCTTGGCGATATTTTGGTAGCCCAGTCCAGCCTTGTGTAGGTCATCCTTGGACAGATCTTTGGTCTTTGCCATGGTGGAGAGTTTTGAATCTGATTGTTTGATTGCTCCTGTGGACAGGTGTCTTTTACTCTATACAGGTAACAAAATGAGATTAGCAGCACTCCCTTAAAGGGACTGCTTCTAATCTCAGCATGTTACCTGTATGAAAGACACCTGGTAGCCAGAAATCCTGAATGATAGGGGATCAAATACTTATTTCCCTCTTGAGGGTGGCCCAAGATGTAAGGTGTCTTAACCGTGTAATAGTATTTTGGTTTGTTGGGAACCTCCGAATTCTCTGGGGATCTAAGCATTCAGTGCAATCTTCTAGCAAGTCTGTGACACTTGTAGTTCCTTCTGGTACCATCTAGAGTTTTTTATGATCTATAGAGGGTACCCTAGCAGGCTGGTTCTCAAACAGATATAGAAGTTGGGGGTTAATTGCCATTTTAATTGTCACATTCTATACCAGTAAGGATAAAGGTTGGGATGTCCATGCATGAAATTGTTTTGTTACGTCCCTATATACGGGGAAGGGAGGGGGGCAGAGGAGTTCCACTTACAGAGAGAATAATAGGTGGGTGTAATGTGAATAAACTGCAAAAGCAAAAGATGGAGGGAGCACCAGTTTCGAGGGCTGATCCCCTCTTCATCAGAGCCCAGAGCCCATGGTTTTGTCGAGAGACAATTAAGAAGGACCTCCTTGGCAAAAGGTTTCTCTAGCAATAGTGATGCATTGAACAACAGACTATTCAGAGTACTGTTGCCTTTTCAAAAAATTACCCCAGTATACCAGTTGTGAAGATGAAATGGTGTCTTTATTTTATAAGTTAAGGACTCTGATGAAGAGGCGATTAGTCTCGAAACGCATCAGACGTTTTGGTAGATCTTCACGCAATTGGGGTTCACCCAGTAGATGTTCTCAGACATGATGTCTGATGTTCCTTTATTTTTGTGCTGTTTGTGAGTATACATCTGCTTCTTTTAATACAATTAAATTATTTTTATTGAGGTAATGCGCTAGGCTAGTGCACCGTCCATCTTTAGTTTTTGCTGTTTTTTCTCTGGGTTTCCCCAACCTGTCGAGAGGGCAGCAAAGCTGGTACCTATAGTGAAGCCATTGAACAGCACTTGTCGTTTGGCCTGTTGATGCATTTCTCAAGGGTGGCTAATTTTTCTTCTTCTTTTACATTTGACTTTGGGTGTAATATGAATGCTTAGGTATTTGATTGACTTCAGCTTCCAGCTGTAGTTACAATTAGTATATATTTGTGCAAGACGCATCGCTGGGATACCAGTGGGGAGCACTTTGGTTTTAACTGCATTTATTTTATATCCGAACAGCATACCATATTCATCCAGTTGTTTTATAGTGGTTCAATAATGATAAGTGTACATTCATAAACAACAGCTTTATTTTTAATTCAGCTTTGTAAATGATTCGACTTTGGGGTGTGCGTGGGGGCTTTCATTAGAGCAGACCTACTATGTTCAAGGACTGTGAAAAAACAATCACAGCAAACAACAATTAGGACTAGGAGATATGTCCTGTGAAAAACACATTCAGTTTGATATCGCTGTACAGTGGACAGGCATTAAAGAGGCTGCAAGACATCAGCAACATTAAGGTGTAGCAAAGGATGAAAGAAAAGGTTAAAAACCCTTTCTCCCCCACAGCCAAATTCTCCAACATACACAACATTTTGTTTCCTACCAGAGGCGTAACTAGAACCTTCAGTGCCTTGGTGCAAGAAACCATGAAGGACCCCCTAACCTCTGGTCCTGGGGCCCTTCCCTTCAGGGTGTTTCCCACTAATCCCAGGACCCTTTACTCCCATTTTGGGGCCTTTATAGGGCAGTAGGGCCCCCTTTCTGCCATCTTCATGCTCCCCCCAGTGGTGGAACACTGGGGCCCGGTCAGAAGTGTGACCTTTGTGACCCTGGTAGCTCCACCACTGGGTGCTAGCAATATTGTTGGGGGTACTGTAGACCCCCTGGAACCGCCCCTTCTGACATGGAGCCCATATGGGCCCCCTGCAAGGTTGGAGCTACACCAGTGGAACATTATACAGGGGGGAGCAATAAGAAGTATACAGTTGGGGGGAGCAGTGAGCAGTATACTGTGGGGAGGGAGCATTGAGCAATTATACTGTGGGAGAGGGAAGCAGTGAGCAGTATACTGTGGGGGGCAGTATACAGTGGTGGGGGGATCAGTGAGCAGTATACAGTGGAAGGGGGGGAACAGTGAGCAGTATACAGTGGAAGGGGGAGAGCAGTGAGCAGTATACAGTTGGGGGGAGCAGTGAGAAGTATTCTGTGGGGAGCGGACAGTGAGCAGTATACAGTGAAAGGGGGGAAAGCAGTGAGCAGTATACAGTGGGGGGGAGCAGTGAGCAGTATAAAGTGGGGGAGAGCACTGATCAGTATAAAGTGTGTGTGGGGGGGGGAGCAGTGAGCACTATACAGTGGGGGAGAGCAGTGAGCAGTATACAGTGTGGAGGGGAAAGCTGTGAGCAGTATACAGTGGGGCAAGGGGCAGTGAGCAGTACACAGTGGAAGGGGGTAGCAGTGAGCAGTATACAGTGGGAGTGGGGAGCAGTGAGCAGTATATAGTGGGAGGGGGGTGGCAGTGAGCAGTATACAGTGTGAAGGGGAGGACGGGAACAGTGAGCAGTATACAGTGTGGGGGTAGCAGTGAGCAGTATACAGTGAGGGGGAGAGAACAGTGAGCAGTATACAGTGGTGGGGGGCAGTGAGCAGTATACAGTGTGGGGGCATTTGGAGGTAGCTGTGGGAGTATACAGTAGGGGGGTGCAGTGGGCAGTATACAGTGGAGGGGAGCATCAGTGAGGAGCATAAGTGTACTAACCATAGAAGGAAGCTGAAGTATTATACATGGAGGGAATTGCTGCAGGAGTCACTCACCATATGGCTGGAGGGGAAAAGACTCCTGGGGTTGCCATCTGTGCTCCCCCTCCCAGTCCTCTACCATTTTCAGATAGAGTAGCCACCTTTCTATGTAAGTGAAGCTGGCCACTCCCCAGACCCACCCACCATCTCGGTTAGCCCATGGAGAAGCTGCCATCTGGGAGAGAGGCCATGGGAGCTGCCAGCCACCTGCAACAAGGCTACACATCGGGCACAAAAGCTGCACTGCATTCGGGGAAGAAAATCAGAGGCCACCTGTAGCTTCCTAAGGGTGGCCCTGGTTGTAGAGACAATTGCGACTCCTTAAGGTCCTCCAGTGTTTCCTACATGCCATTAATCTACTTTAACAGACCTGTTAGTGCCAACAAGTCCTACACTAATACCTTCCTACGCACTTTATCAGCAGTACTCCCTATGTTTTCCCTACCACATCTAAAGGACATTGTCAATATAACTCAGTGGTGCTCCAGGTGAGCAGGAGGGAGCAAGGACAAGGAAAAAGGGGGATAAAAAGCCAAAAGAGAGAGCTTTCTAAGAGTAGTGTTCAGTATTATGTGTATAGAAAGTATAGCAAAAAGTGTGGTAAGCATATACTTACTTTCATGAGGTTGGGTCTTAGGGTCAAGCAACCTAATTCAGCATATGTGGAGAATATGACTGCCTCCATGCATTATTTATTGGTAGCTACAGCTTACAGTATAGCTGTAGCTACCAATAAATAAGTGGTAATGATACACAGTAACTTATAGCAACCAATCAGTGAAGGACAATAATGTGCAGTAACTTCTAGCAACCAGTGAGAAGTAATGATGTGTCATTACAGCTCACTGATTGGTTGCTGAAAGTTACAGCACATCATGTCCTCACTGCCTGCACACCATGGACTGGGGAGGTGAGTGGTTAACTGAGTGCAGGTAGGAACAGATCCCAATGTGACCAGCATCTCAGAGGATGGGCTGCCAGGAATAAATGACTAGCCATGCTGCCTGCAGTAGAAGGACCGGCCAGGAATAGAGAAGTAATACAGGACAAGTGAAACTTACACAGCAAATCAGGTTACAGCACATCATCTCCTCACTGCCTGCACACCATGGACTGGGGAGGTGAGTAGACCACCCAATAGACAGAAAACTCCTAGAATGTGTTATTAGCAATGAGCAGAGCACACACAGCTATGAAGGTTAACTGAGTGCAGGTAGGAACAGAGCCTAATGTGACAAGCATCTCAGAGGATGGGCTGCCAGGGATAAATGACTAGCCATGCTGCCTGCAGTAGAAGGACCATCCAGGAACAGAGAAGTCATATAGGACAAGTGAGACTTATACAAAGTTTGTCCTTGCAGTGCAGCTTGTTGTTTGGTGTCAGAGGCAGGCAGCACCTCTCTCTCCTTCACCGTCACCTTCCTTCCCCACCGCCAGCTCAACCCACACAAGTCAGCGCTGCCCCAGCCAGGCACAGCAACACTACCACTCATTGGCCCTTTGCGCTGTCTATCTATGATCGAGCCGCTGCTGATTGGGTAGGACGCTGTAGACTCCCGGGGCACATGTATCCACACATTGCAGAGTGTGTATGCTGGAAAGCAAAGGCCAAGAAAACTATTTTCAGGCTCAAGGGACAGCTGTTTTGGGCCCCAAAACAATGACTGGCCCTGGACAGCTGCCCCTTTAGCCCCATCTTAAAGATTGCCCTGTACAGCAGATGAACTCATTAAATACAAAGTGCTTCCAAACAGATGGAGGAGTGCAAGGGGAGCAAGTGCTCATGATTTTCCATTGTACCACATTAAATAAATAGAACAATAAAGATAACAAAATACTAAAAATGAAAAAAAAACTAAAAAATATGCTTAAGATGGATATATTGAAAAGGAGGATTACACATTTAACAGTATATATGGATATGGATAATTGGATATTTATATAACTATACAGAGATGCATATACAGTACAGTATAACACACGATATGTGATGTATTGGCATTGGTATATCAAACATTATTTTTGGAATAGCAACAAGCCAGATGTACTAATATTGATATATGCAGAAACCATTTGTTCTGATAATGATAAAAATATGTTTTATAAACAATGTTCCTTTGAAGATGTGCTACAAATCTAAATTGATTTGTGTTTTATTAAGATCACAACCCTTATTATTTTGTAGAAACCTGTTTTCAAAAAGTGATACAAAGTTGCAGAACAGTACTGAGCTCTATTTCGTCATTGAAGCTAACCTGGGGCCATAGTGCCTAATAAAAAAACCCAATAGGTTTCGCTTTGATATAGTTTTAGAAACCATTCTCTTTCTGTTATGTTTGTGTAAGCTTATGGGGAAGGCACCTTTTAGAAGGGGTAGATCTGTCAGCGTGATCCAACTACTCAGCAGGGGATCTCTCAGCTGATCCCCCGCTGAGCAGGCGGATGACAGGTCTCTGTCCACTCTGCTGCTCCAGAGCGGACACAGACACTGCCCACTGATTTCAATGGGATGGTCGGATGGAAACAGACCTCCTGTCCTTTTCCACCCAATTGTCATCCGATCCGCTGGACGGATGGGGAATGGATCCCCATCAGTCTGTTTTTGGCATACAGGATTGGATCTGATGCCGGCGGGTGTCAGCAAACTATTGTTCGCTGCCATCCGACAGTCCATTGAAGTCTATGGATGGACCAATTGGGCCCAATTGAAAAACGGACAGGTGGACCCCATAGGTATAAAAAGTCCTGGCAAAGGGGACCTGGTTTGTGTGGATGAAGGAATGTGTTAACATACAGTCATGGCCGAAATTGTTGGCACCCTTGATATTTCTCCAGGAAATCATGTATTTCTCACGAAACGTATTGCATTAACACATGTTTTGCTATACACATGTTTATTCCCTTTGTGTGTATTGGGACAAAACAAAAAAAGGGAGGAAAGAAAGCAAATTCGACATAATGTCACACAAACCTCCAAAAATGGGCTGGACAAAAGTATTGGCACCCTTTCACAACTGCGGATAAATAAGAATGTTACAAGCATGTGATGCTCCTGTAAACTCACCTGGGGCAAGTAACAGGTGTGGGCAATATAGAAATCACACCTGAAAGCAGATAAAAAGGAGAGACGTTCACTTAACCTTTGCATTGTGTGTCTGTCTGTGCCACACTAAGCATGGACAACAGAAAGAGGAGACGAGAACTGTCTGAGGACCTGAGAACCAAAATTGTGGCAAAATATCAACAATCTCAAGGTTACAAGTCCATCTCCAGAGAACTAGATTTGCCTTTGTCCACAGTGCGCAACATTATCAAGAAGTTTGCAACCCATGGCACTGTAGCTAATCTCCCTGGTCGTGGACGGATGAGGAAAATTGATGAAAGATTGCAACGCAGAATAGTCCGGATGGTGGATAAGCAGCCCCAAACATGTTCCAAAGACATTCAAGCTGTCCTGCAGGCTCAGGGAGCATCAGTGTCAGCGCGAACTATCCGTCGACATTTAAATGAAATGAAACGCTATGGCAGGAGACCCAGGAGGACCCCACTGCTGACACAGAGACATAAAAAAGCAAGACTACAGTTTGCCAAAATGTACTTGAGTAAGCCAAAAGCCTTCTGGGAAAACGTCTTGTGGACAGATGAGACCAAGATAGAGCTTTTCGGTAAAGCACATCATTCTACTGTTTACCGAAAACGGAATGAGGCCTACAAAGAACAAAACACAGTACCTACGGTAAAATATGGTGGAGGTTCAATGATGTTTTGGGGTTGTTTTGCTGCCTCTGGCACTGGGTGCCTTGACTGTGTGCAAGGCATCATGAAATCTGAGGATTACCAAAGGATTTTGGGTCGCACTGTAGGGCCCAGTGTCAGAAAGCTGGGTTTGCGTCCAAGATCCTGGGTCTTCCAGCAGGACAATGACCCCAAACATACGTCAAAAAGCACTCAGAAATGGATGGCAAAGAAGCGCTGGAGAGTTCTGAAGTGGCCAGCAATGAGCCCAGATCTAAATCCCATTGAACACCTGTGGAGAGATCTTAAAATTGCTGTTGGGAAAAGGTGTCCTTCCAATAAGAGAGACCTGGAGCTGTTTGCAAAGGAAGAGTGGTCCAAAATTCCGGGTGAGAGGTGTCAGAAGCTTATTGATGGTTATAGGAAGCGACTGATTTCAGTTATGTTTTCCAAAGGGTGTGCAACCAAATATTAAGTTAAGGGTGCCAATACTTTTGTCCAGCCCATTTTTGGGGTTTTGTGTGACATTATGTCATATTTGCTTTTCTGCCTCTGTTTTATATTTGTTCCAATACATACAAAGGGAATAAACATGTGTATAGCAAAACATGTGTTAATGCAATACCTTTTTTGTGTGAAATACTTGATTTTCAGGAAAAATATCAAGGGTGCCAACAATTTCGGCCATGACTGTAAGAGTGTATGGCCAGCTTAAAGTGGAACTATACTCACGTTCTCTCCAGCACTGAAGTGTCCTGGAGCTCCCTGCCAACCGCTGACTTCTCAGACCATTTTGATGTCGCTCCGGTGCATGTGCAGGAGTTTATTCATCTCAGGAATGCCAAATTTATACATTGAGTTTCGCATGCGCAGCTTAGTGTACAATGATAACAGGCAGGTTAGAATCTTTAATGCAGAAGGGAAGTGGGATGGATTTACTAAAGGAAATAGACTGTGCAGTTTGCAAGTGCAATTGCACTCATTTTCCCCAGGCCTTAGTAAATGCGGTATTTTGTAAAAAAAAATAAACACAATTTTTACTTGCACATGATTGAATAATGGAAATCAAAAGAGTTTTACCACATTTACTAAGCTCTGTGGAAAAATTGGATTTTTTGTTACTAAAAAAATCCTCTCTCTGGATTAATTGATGAACACAGCATCTTCTTCATGACCAAACAGGGTTTTATAGCCCCACCTACAGGTATAGGACACTAGGCAGGAAAAAAAGCTTTGGAACCTCCTATGGGCAGTCCTCTCTGGGCATAAAACTCTCTCTGCTATAGGCCTAAAGTCATTCTGCCTGTTGTCAGGGGTATGGATGTCCTTTTTTTATGCTGGGACTTAGCATAGTCCTATTATCATTAGTCATATATATCTTTCTTATTTTTTCCTTTTCTTTTTCCTGGGATTTTTTCCCATGGAAATCTTCTATCAACAGTCGGGCTGGGAGACAGGCTGGATAATCTTGATCCAGTGGTCACCTCAGTCTTACCAGCAAGTGCACACAGACAACTAGCTTCGCTCTTGGTCGGCCATGACGATGCCCCATCCTGGACCAGGGTGGCCAACGAGTTAAATGCCTTGTGAGGACTGTGTTTGTCAATGAACTCAGAAAAAGGGATTTTATGGTGAGTAACAAAAAATTCTGTTTTCTCTTACATTTATTGACAGACACAGCACGACCAAACAGGGATGTTTCCAAGCAATGCCATAAGGATGGGTGGGCAAACCAAATAATGGTGATAAAACCTAGGGCAACATGCAAACACACCAAACCACCCCAAGGGGTTCCCAGGAATCCTAAACAGCTGCCTGCAAAACTTTGTGGCCAAAACCAGCATTGGAAGTAGCCAGCACAGCAACTTTATAGAACTTAGTAAACGTGTGCACAGATGATCATGTTACCACTTTGCAAACTTGAGAAGCACACGCCTGATGTCAGAGCACCCAGGAGGCGCTAACCACCCAGATGGAGTGCGCCATAACAGGGAAAGGAGGTTCCCACCCCTTAACTACCTTAAATACCTACTCACAATTGTCTGCCAAATTCCACAGGAAATAGTGCAAAAGAGGCCATCAGGATTTTCTTTGGAGTGTCGATGAGCAAAAAGAAAGAATCAGACCTCCAAAAAGCTGAGGACACAGAGAAGGAAGGACAATATCCAATATATTAAGTGAAAATTCGACATCACCTTCAGTAGAAAAGAAGGAGACGGTCGAAGCACCACCTTATCCTTGAGTAAAACCAGAAAAGGCGGTTTACAGGACAAGAAGACAAAAATTGGCAGTTGACTAGTGCAGAGCCGCCTGGAAAGTGGTTAATTAAATCCTATGTGGAGTAATATATCACTACAAAAGTGAATGTGATTGTGTATTTATTTAATCACTTAGATCATGAAAAAGGTTGACATTGACAGGGTGAACATATTGCAATCATGTTAAAATCAAAGAGTTAAAAAAAAGAACTGTTCCGCATCTTCAAAAATGGCTGTATAGGCAGAAATGATCAGTATGAGGCAGTAAGGTTTTCCTTCTGTATTCATCTGTTGTAGAGTTCCATACTGTATAGCCTAGTAAATTAGTTTTCTCTTTTGGCTGTTCCCTTATGGATATCACAGTGAAAGTGGATGAAATCCTAGGAGTTAGATAATGGATTATGATGAATACACAGGAAACAAAGGCTAATCATCTGGACATAGACCTAGCAGTGTGCACATGTTTCATATTAGCTAGGTAGTAATTATACCTCTCTTTAACTTAACAATAAATGTGCCATGATATAAAAATGGTGGATATGTGTCTTCCTGGATAACCAGCATAGATGGAAATGCATCCACAATAAGAAGTGACTCTAAAAGTGAAATAAATATAAAGTAATGAGAAAAAAATATATATACCAGTAGTACTAAAGTGTCATACAAACAGCTAATGTGAATTACCCTGTGGCAGACCAGAAAACATTTTCATGTTGATATGAAAAAAGTATGGATGTGTAGGTGGAGGGGTAATAGTCCAGAGTAGATACCATAGAATTCCAGTAGATGTCATGCAAACATCAATGGTTCCTTTAAAAAGTGCATCTATAAGGGTTCCAAAAATTACTCTTTGAAGAGTTAATGCGGCTCCTATAAGGAGTTAGTTCGGCTCCTGTAGAGGTGTGTGAGACCAGTGTCCCATACCACTAGCTTATATACCTGTAGAGTCCCCAAAAATTCCCCTTTAATCTAGGGCTCAAAACAGCTTATTTATAGCATGTCATCTAGCTCCCATTAAAAAAATTGTGGTCTAAAGTGACTCAGCTAAACACTCTGTTACTTGCCACAGGTGGAAGTAAACTGAGTCACTTGAATCGCCGAGAAAAACTCCTCAGAGTAATTGCCTTGTAGTTATCTATATCGCCTCATGCTTATCCAAGATGGAGCTGCATCACTAGCTTCTTTCCCCTCGTGGATGCCACAAAAGATATAATAATCAAGAAAAGAGATAAAGGGGGGAATGTAGTGCTTATGCAAAGCAATAAATATGAAAAAGAGATAATGAGACAACTTAAGGACGTAAATACATAACATAAACTACATGCAAACCCATTCCCCAAAATAGTAGAGGCCATGAACAGGAAGATCAACTGGGCTTATAAAGCGAATCTTTTGACTAGACAAGAGACTGAGATGCTTACGGTAGATGTTTATAATATCCCTACATTCTATGTGATCCCAAAAATACACAAGAACCCATCCCAACCATCAGGGCGTCCAATAGTATCAGCTATATAAGGCCCACTTGAAACAATTGGTAAGTTCATAGATGACCTAATTAAGGACCTGGTAATTGGACTCAAATCTTATGTTAAAGATACAAGAGATATTCTTTCTAAAATTGAAAATTTCAGGGTACCAGAAGGAGCTCTGCTAGTGGGTATAGATGTTGAATCCCTATATACTTCAATCCCACATATATGGGGACTTAGAGCTGGAGCACATTTTCTGGAAGTACAATTTCCTGAAATGGAAGCCCAAAATGAGTTTATTTTGGATCTTTTGGAATTTATCTTGACACATAACTGTTTCCAATTCCTGGGTACCTTTTACCAACAAATCTGTGGTACATCGATGGGAGCACCCTGGGCCCCAGCATATTCCTGTCTCCACCGGGGATTATGGGAGGACGATTTGGTATATACATCGACTCCATTTAACAGACATGTGGTGAAATGGCTAAGATATATTGATGACGTCCTGGTTATTTGGGATGGTGATTTAGAGCAATTGGAGAGCTTTCTTGTGTATTTGAACCGTAATGATAGAAATATAAATTTAACATACGATGTTGATAGTAAAGTAATTTCATTTCTTGATCTCTCAATATCGATCCATGAGAATAAATGGACTACCAAGACCTTTAGAAGGGAAACAGCAGCAAATACACTTTTACATGCTGCTAGTTATCATCCTGAGAGCCTTAAACAAGGTATACCAACTGGCCAATTTCAGAGAATTAAAAGAAATTGTTCAGATGAGGATCAGTATAGAATGGAATCAATCCAACTATATCAAAGATTTAGAAAAAGAGGGTATTCAAATAGAACATTAAGAAGAGCTAAACACAAAGCTTCCTATAGGACTAGAAATGAACTAATTAGTAAAGTTAATCCTAGCAAAATTGATAAATCACAGAACCAACCAGTGAGTTTCATAACTAAATTCGGACAACAGTGGAATGAGGTTAGAAAGATTTTGAATTCACATTGGCATTTACTAACTTTGAACCCAGGAATAGCGCAAATTGTAGGTGAAAAACCACAGATGGTAGCAAAAAGAGCCTCTAATTTGAATGATCTATTGGTTCAGTTAGAATTTAGGAAGGTCCCCAGTGAAAATTGGTTAACAAGTATTAATAAGACGGTAGGAATGTACCCGTGTGGCCATTGTCAAGTCTGCCCCTTTGTGCACAAGACGGATCAATTTTTTAACGCTAACAAATCTCAAGTTTTCCAAATAAGAAACTTTATTAACTGTTCTAGTAGTAAAGTGATCTATATGATATAATGCCATCGGCAATTAGACTTATCTGATTGGGAACACATCTGGGCCAATACTAAATCGTCATCTCAGAACATAGTTGCACTAGAAGCTAATTATAAAGTCTTAACGCGATGGTATTTGGTTCCAGCGAGAATCGCGAAATACACCCCTAACTACTCGCCCAATTGCTTTAGAGGCTGTACAGACCCTGGAACGCATTTCCACATATGGTGGGATTGTCCAGTCGCACAAGCTTTCTGGGTTGACATCTTCAACATACTGTCCACACTCAGCGCCACCAAGTTACAACCCAATCCGGCTACAGCCCTACTCAATCAACGCCCTCTTGGTATTACCAATTCAGAATTCAAACTCCTTCTGCAAGTCACTACGGCAGCCAAACAGGTCATAGCGAAATCCTGGAAATCCCCCACCTTAAACACCACAGCTGTTAAATCCAGAATAACACAAGCTATGATACACGCAAAGGTGGAAGCCACGATTCTTGACACGATCCCTAAATTCTTAAATGTTTGGAGCCACTGGGTAGAATGTTTCCTCCCACCTAACTTTGCCGAATCCCTTCTTCTTCCTTGATTCCCATACAGTGCACATTTAACGCTGCCCTTGGCCCACTTTACGTGACGCCAGCGCGCCACCATGCTGTTCTTTACCACTCATGCAGTCATTGCTGTTACCCTTTTTCTCCCCCCTCCCCCTTGTCCTCACCTACCCTCTCTCCGATCCGCCTCTAAATCTCCTAAATTTTTCACGATGTTCCAGTGAGTCATTATCCCAACTGATTGAATTTACGAATCCATCGCTGCCAACCCTAATCACTTGATATCATAAGAAACTTTGCATTGTTTTTGTGATCTTCTCTTTCATCCTCACTAGAGATGAGCGAATCGAACATGGCGAAGTGGAATTCGTTTCGAATATTGGGAAATATTAGATTCGCGCCGAATCCGAAAATTAGCCAACTTCGGATGCACGAATCGAATTTTCCCAAAAATGGCGGCGACATGTGTGGTGACGAAGCGGGGATATCTGGGAAGGCGCGCAGACAAGGCGCGCTGACCCATAATGCATTCATTCATGACATGTGATCGCATTAGCCAATCAGCAGCCAGCCAGCCAGCACTGTGTAATGGTGGAGCTATAAATCGCGGCCATCTTACAATTCTCCATTAGCCTCCAGTCATTCAAGAGAGACAGACCTCTGTGTATTAGGCACAGAGTTAGGTCCACAGAGACTTTAGGGCCACAGAATCGTTACTTAGGGCCACAGAATCGTTACTTAGGGACACAGAATCGTTACTTAGGGACACAGAATCGTTACTCAGGGACACAGAATCGTTACTTAGGGACACAGAATCGTTACTCAGGGACACAGAATCGTTACTCAGGGACACAGAATCGTTACTTAGGGACATAGAATCGTTACTCAGGGACACAGAATCGTTACTTAGGGACACAGAATCGTTACTCAGGGACACAGAATCGTTACTCAGGGACACAGAATCGTTACTGAGGGACACAGAATCGTTACTCAGGGACACAGAATCGTTACTCAGGGACACAGAATTGTTACTCAGGGACACAGAATCGTTATTCAGGGACACAGAATCGTTACTCAGGGACAGACACAGAATTGTTACTCAGGGACACAGAATCGTTATTCAGGGACACAGAATCGTTACTCAGGGACAGACACAGAATTGTTACTCAGGGACACAGAATCGTTACTTTCTGCTTCACAACCACTATTGAATTAAAGAGTATGTCAGACAACACGCAGAGGAGTGGCAGAGGAGGCAATGTTTCAGGAGCGAGCAGACGTGGCAGCAGAGGAAGGGGTCGAGGCAGCACTAGTCGCAGCCAGAGGCCAGTGCTCCCGGTGTCATCCAGCGGTCGTGTCTCCACCGACAACCCTGCCGTCATCGATTGGTTGACTCGGTCGTCTTCCTCTTCCCAGGTCACCTCTGACACCTACAGCCAACGGTCGGTGGGTACGTCAGACAGTTGGCATGGCCCGGGAGCAAGCCCACTGAAATCACGTGTCCTCTACCTGCCCCTGTCCTTTGGTGTTCCCTCACCAAGCGAAGTATCGCATGCTGTGGGCTCAGCCCCACTGTACAGTGAGGAAGAGCTAACAGAGGGCGGTCAGGAACGGGGGGAGACATCCGCCTCTTCAGCAGCCAGGCGAAGAAGTACTGGCGAGGAGAGTGGCTCGGTAGCCGGTCTAGAGACAGGTCTGTCTCCTGACCCACACGCAGCCGAGGGGGCTAGTAGTGAGGCGGAGACCCTAATTGATGATGATGAGGCTGATCGCACTTGGCAGCCTCGTCGTCATCAGGCTATTGCTTCCGCATCATCAGGAGAAGAGGGTGCCAGCTTGGCAGCGAGCAAAACAGTCGGTGGGTTGCCCAGGAGGCAGCAGGGTCGCAGCAGTGTCAGTGGAGGCAAACGGCCACGGAGTAGAGCACCAGCTCCACTGCAGCCTACCACCACGGCCAGTAGTGGTGCCGGTGTGCACGGAGGAAGTAGCAGTCAGCCAGTGAGGAGTAGCGGGGGCAAAGTTTCCTACTCAGCGGTGTGGCAATTTTTCGTCAAGCCGCCCGAGGAAGTAAACGTAGCCGTATGTCGACTATGTGGCCAGAAAGTCAAGCGTGGCCAGGGGGCCCATGTTGGGACTACAGCGTTGCGTCAGCATATGCAGTGTCGCCATTTGGTGGCCTGGGAAAACCGTGATAAAGATACGGCGGTTCTGCCTGCCCCAGCCCCCGCTCCATCACCCGCTCCGTTACTTGCTCCGTCACCCGACGTCAATCGCCCTCTATCAGCCAGTCAAGGCTCCAACACCTCTGCTGAGGGGAGTTGTCGCTCGTTGGCATCTTCCGCTCGTTCAGATGCTCCTTCTCCTGCTACTCCTCTTCACGGATTCCGTCAGCAGTCTTTCTTGGAATCCGTTTCCAAGAGACAACAGTTTGCGAGCACGCACCCGACGGTGCAGAAGCTGAACGTCCTCCTGTCCAAGTTGCTGGTGCTGCAGTCCCTCCCTTTCCAAGTGGTGGACTCAGCACCTTTCAGAGAAATGATGGCTTGTGCCGAGCCGCGGTGGAGAGTGCCAAGCCGGCATTTCTTCGCCAAAAAGGCAGTGCCAGCCCTGCATTCACATGTAGAAGAGATGGTGGGCCAGTCTTTGAGCATGTCGGTCTCTGCCAAAGTGCACGGCAGCGCCGACGTGTGGAGCTGTAACTACGGTCAGGGACAGTACATGTCATTTACGGCCCACTGGGTGAACGTGGTGCCGGCACAGCCGCACCAGCAACTTGGACAGGTCACGCCGCTTTTGCCTCCACGTTTGCACATCCTTGGTCCAGCAAAGATGTCCGCCTCTACCACCTCTTCTTCCGCCGTGTCCTCAGCCACCACCCCCGTGCCAAGTCCCATTACCCGACCGGCATATCACATGTGCAGGGCGCAACGGTGTCACGCTGTGCTGCACCTGGTATGCCTTGGCGAACGTAGTCACACAGGGGAGGAACTTCTGAGTGTAATGAACAGAGAAATCGACAGATGGCTGTCTCCGCGCAAACTGAAAATCGGAACCATGTTGACCGACAACGGAAAGAACATGGTGTCTGCTCTGCGTCAAGGAAGGTTGTGCCATGCGCCATGCATGGCTCACGTGTTCAATCTGGTTGTCAAGCGGTTCCTAAAATCCACCATCCCACTGCAAGACATCCTTAAAATGTCACGTAAACTTTGCATGCATTTCAGCCATTCCTACACCGCAAAGCACACCCGCCTTGAGCTGCAGCGGCAGAACGGAATTCCACAGCATCGCCTGATCTGCGACGTTGCAACAAGGTGGAATTCAACCCTACATATGTTAACCGCCTTTACGAACAGCGAAAGGCCATCACCGATTTCCTGATGTTACAAGCGGATAAAGGTACTCCCCTGTGTAACTTAGATGTCAGCCATTGGCAGCTCATGCGTGACACCTGCCGCTTGCTCAGGCCCTTTGAGGAGGCCACGCTATTCGTGAGTCGGCAGGACTATGGGATGAACGACGTCATTCCTCTGTTGCACGTCCTGGAACAAATGCTGTTAACAATGGCTGGTCAGGGTGCGGTAGACGTGGCGCACAGATCTCAACGCCACATGACCCCTGTGGGGGCAGGACAGGAAGAAGAGGAGGAGGTAGAGGAGGACATTGGTGCTCAGGAATTATTGAGTGAAATGGGTGGTTTTTCCACTCAGCGGACAGGAGTGGAGGAGCAGGAGCATCTGGTAGAGGAGGAGGAGGAGACAGAGGACCCAGACGCACCGTGGCAGTATGCTGTGGAGATGGAGGCAGGGAGTCCCTCGCATTCCTTGGCACAAATGGCCCATAGCATGCTCGGTTGCTTGCGTAGCGACAGCCGAATAATAACCATCAGACAGAGGGATGACTTTTGGCTGTCCACCTTGTTGGACCCTCGCTACCGTTCAAAAATGGTGGCCTTTTTCACACCTGCTGAGAGGGAGGCCAAAATAACGTACTATAAAAACCACCTATGTAGTCAGTTGTTCTCTGCCTTTCTGCGCCAACGTCCATCCTCAGACACTGTGGGCCCTGTGCGCTCGCGTTCCGCTGCCATGGCAGCAGGGGAGGGGTGGGGTGGTAGGAGCAGTGGCAGCTCCACCAGCAGCGGCTGCCTCAGTCTGCAGTTGATGATGAGTAGCTTTCTTCACCAGCGCAGTGAGGAAACTACTAACCAGCCGCAGCAGCAGCAGCATCAGGTGGACCTGGAGCAGGACCTCAAACAACAGGCTCGGGCCTACTTGGACAGCACCCTGCCAACCAAGGTAGACAATCCCCTTGACTACTGGGCAACGAAACTTGACCTTTGGCCCCAACTAGCTGAATTTGCTGAAAGGCTGTCATGCCCGGCCAGTAGCGTGGCATCGGAGCGCGTGTTTAGTGCGGCAGGAGGTATTGTAACTCCGCGGAGGACACGACTGTCCACCCAAAGTGTGGAGAGACTCACGTTTGTGAAAATGAATCAGGCGTGGATTAGTCTGGATTTCAAACCACCAGTTCCTGACACAACTGACTAAATCCGCCATGAATCATGCCCCAAACATGTTATTATTTTTAACATAGGCCTCTGTATAGCCTTCAATTTAAGCTGCTTACGCTTCGCCACTCTGCCATGGGCCCCTGTACCGCCTCCTCTTGCTGCTGCCAGGCAGTCATAGGGTGCTGGCAGATTACGGGCCTCCCATTGCTGCTGCCAGGCCCGTAATCTGCCATGGGCCCCCGTACCGACTCCTCATGCTGCTGCCAGGCCCGTAATCTGTCATGGGCCCCTGTACAGCCTCCTCATGCTGCTGCCAGGTCCAGAGTGTCTCATGGGTCCCTGTACGGCCTCCCATTGCTGCTGTCTCCATCGCCACACTCTGCCATGTGCCACTTTCAGGTCTCCTCACACTGCTGGTGGGTTCCATTTTGTCATAGGGTGCTGGCAGATTACGGGCCTCCCATTGCTGCTGCCAGGCCCGTAATCTGCCATGGGCCCCCGTACCGCCTCCTCATGCTGCTGCCAGGTCCAAAGTGTCTCATGGGTCCCTGTACGGCCTCCCATTGCTGCTGTCTCCATCGCCACACTCTGCCATGTGCCACTTTCAGGTCTCCTCACACTGCTGGTGGGTTCCATTTTGTCATAGGGTGCTGGCAGATTACGGGCCTCCCATTGCTGCTGCCAGGTCCGTAATCTGCCATGGGCCCCCGTACCGACTCCTCATGGTGCTGCCAGGCCCGTAATCTGTCATGGGCCCCTGTACGCCTCCTCATGCTGCTGCCAGGTCCAGAGTCTCTCATGGGTCCCTGTACGGCCTCCCATTGCTGCTGTCTCCATCGCCACACTCTGCCATGTGCCACTTTCAGGTCTCCTCACACTGCTGGTGGGTTCCATTTTGTCATAGGGTGCTGGCAGATTACGGGCCTCCCATTGCTGCTGCCAGGCCCGTAATCTGCCATGGGCCCCTGTACCGCCTCCTCATGCTGCTGCCAGGTCCAGAGTGTCTCATGGGTCCCTGTACGGCCTCCCATTGCTGCTGTCTCCATCGCCACACTCTGCCATGTGCCACTTTCAGGTCTCCTCACACTGCTGGTGGGTTCCATTTTGTCATAGGGTGCTGGCAGATTACGGGCCTCCCTATGCTGCTGCCAGCCCCGTAATCTGCCATGGGCCCCCGTACCGCCTCCTCATGCTGCTGCCAGGTCCAGAGTGTCTCATGGGTCCCTGTACGGCCTCCCATTGCTGCTGTCTCCATCGCCACACTCTGCCATGTGCCACTTTCAGGTCTCCTCACACTGCTGGTGGGTTCCATTTTGTCATAGGGTGCTGGCAGATTACGGGCCTCCCATTGCTGCTGCCTGGCCCGTAATCTGCCATGGGCCCCCGTACCGCCTCCTCATGCTGCTGCCAGGTCCAGAGTGTCTCATGGGTCCCTGTACGGCCTCCCATTGCTGCTGTCTCCATCGCCACACTCTGCCATGTGCTACTTTCAGGTCTCCTCACACTGCTGGTGGGTTCCATTTTGTCATAGGGTGCTGGCAGATTACGGGCCTCCCATTGCTGCTGCCAGGCCCGTAATCTGCCATGGGCCCCCGTACCGACTCCTCATGCTGCTGCCAGGCCCGTAATCTGTCATGGGCCCCTGTACCGCCTCCTCATGCTGCTGCCAGGTCCAGAGTGTGTCATGGGTCCCTGTACGGCCTCCCATTGCTGCTGTCTCCATCGCCACACTCTGCCATGTGCCACTTTCAGGTCTCCTCACACTGCTGGTGGGTTCCATTTTGTCATAGGGTGCTGGCAGATTACGGGCCTCCCATTGCTGCTGCCAGGCCCGTAATCTGCCATGGGCCCCCGTACCGCCTCCTCATGATGCTGCCAGGTCCAGAGTGTCTCATGGGTCCCTGTACGGCCTCCCATTGCTGCTGTCTCCATCGCCACACTCTGCCATGTGCTACTTTCAGGTCTCCTCACACTGCTGGTGGGTTCCATTTTGTCATAGGGTGCTGGCAGATTACGGGCCTCCCATTGCTGCTGCCAGGCCCGTAATCTGCCATGGGCCCCCGTACCGACTCCTCATGCTGCTGCCAGGCCCGTAATCTGTCATGGGCCCCTGTACCGCCTCCTCATGCTGCTGCCAGGTCCAGAGTGTCTCATGGGTCCCTGTACGGCCTCCCATTGCTGCTGTCTCCATCGCCACACTCTGCCATGTGCCACTTTCAGGTCTCCTCACACTGCTGGTGGGTTCCATTTTGTCATAGGGTGCTGGCAGATTACGGGCCTCCCATTGCTGCTGCCAGGCCCGTAATCTGCCATGGGCCCCCGTACCGCCTCCTCATGATGCTGCCAGGTCCAGAGTGTCTCATGGGTCCCTGTACGGCCTCCCATTGCTGCTGTCTCCATCGCCACACTCTGCCATGTGCCACTTTCAGGTCTCCTCACACTGCTGGTGGGTTCCATTTTGTCATAGGGTGCTGGTAGATTACGGGCCTCCCATTGCTGCTGCCAGGCCCGTAATCTGCCATGGGCCCCCGTACCGACTCCTCATGCTGCTGCCAGGCCCGTAATCTGTCATGGGCCCCTGTACCGCCTCCTCATGCTGCTGCCAGGTCCAGAGTGTCTCATGGGTCCCTGTACGGCCTCCCATTGCTGCTGTCTCCATCGCCACACTCTGCCATGTGCCACTTTCAGGTCTCCTAACACTGCTGGTGGGTTCCATTTTGTCATAGGTTGCTGGCAGATTACGGGCCTCCCATTGCTGCTGCCAGGCCCGTAATCTGCCATGGGCCCCCGTACCGACTCCTCATGCTGCTGCCAGGCCCGTAATCTGTCATGGGCCCCTGTACCGCCTCCTCATGCTGCTGCCAGGTCCAGAGTGTCTCATGGGTCCCTGTACGGCCTCCCATTGCTGCTGTCTTCATCGCCACACTCTGCCATGTGCCACTTTCAGGTCTCCTCACACTGCTGGTGGGTTCCATTTTGTCATAGGGTGCTGGCAGATTACGGGCCTCCCATTGCTGCTGCCAGGCCCGTAATATGCCATGGGCCCCCGTACCGACTCCTCATGCTGCTGCCAGGCCCGTAATCTGTCATGGGCCCCTGTACCGCCTCCTCATGCTGCTGCCAGGTCCAGAGTGTCTCATGGGTCCCTGTACGGCCTCCCATTGCTGCTGTCTCCATCGCCACACTCTGCCATGTGCCACTTTCAGGTCTCCTCACACTGCTGGTGGGTTCCATTTTGTCATAGGGTGCTGGCAGATTACGGGCCTCCCATTGCTGCTGCCAGGCCCGTAATCTGCCATGGGCCCCCGTACCGACTCCTCATGCTGCTGCCAGGCCCGTAATCTGTCATGGGCCCCTGTACCGCCTCCTCATGCTGCTGCCAGGTCCAGAGTCTCTCATGGGTCCCTGTACGGCCTCCCATTGCTGCTGTCTCCATCGCCACACTCTGCCATGTGCCACTTTCAGGTCTCCTCACACTGCTGGTGGGTTCCATTTTGTCATAGGGTGCTGTATGGCCTCCCATTGCTGCTGCCTCCACTGCCACACTGTGGCTCCACACTCTGGTTTTGGCCCCATGACTGCCCAAATGAGTGAAGTGTGCGGTGTTTCTAAGATCGACGGCACTCATCTGCATGTCATACTGACTGACAATATTATTTCTCTTCCCCAGCAGACTCCAAGGGCATTTAAATTAAAGGTACAGTGTTCTGCACTAATATAAAGGCTCTCTGAAGCCTAGAAACACCCTTTTTATAAATTAAATTCGCAGCGAATATATTCGACTCGAATCGAATTTATTCCGCGAATTCGCCGAATCGAATTTTTGAATACTTCGCTCATCTCTAATCCTCACCATAAAGACATTGCAACTGTGTTGTCTATTCCCATTGTTATGTTGTCAGCACATTCTTTAATGTATACTGATGATGTCTCTCTGCCCTTGTTACATTGGTTTTACTGTTAATAAAAAGTTTGAACAAGAAATGATATAATGCCCATGTAGAAAGATTTACATAGGAAAAACCAAGAGACCATTGAGAATAAGGATTGGTGAACATCTAAGAGATATCAAGAATGATAATAAAAATAGAAATGAAAAGGAGAGAATCCCCTAGCCCAGCATTTTAACCACCTCCCGCCTGCCATATAGTCCAATGACGGGCGCAAGGTGGTTCTCTCATTCTGATAGGCCATCTTTTGACGGTCTTTCATTCTCACCGCGCATGCGTGACTCAGGGAGTCCCTCGGACACAGTGGACCACCGATCCATGGAAAGAGCCGAAGATGTCGGCTCGGTCATGTGATCAGCTGTGTCCAATCACAGCTGATCACATGTAAACGGAAATGCCGGTTATCGGCATTTCTCTCCTCTCGAGCTGTCACGCTGACAGTTCGAGAGGAGAGGAGAGCCGGTAATCGGCATTCCGTGGAGGGGACATGTACACCTGTCAGTGTCCATCAGTGCCACGTGCTAGTGCCCATCAGTGCCACATCAATGCCACATATCAGTGCCTACCAGTGCACATCAATGCCACAGTGCCCATCTGAGCTGCTCTTCAGTGTCACACATCAGTGCCAGTCAGTGCTACCTATCAATGCCAATCAGTGCTGCCAATCAGTGCCAGTCAGTGACGCCTATCAGTGATAGTCAGTGCCACCCAACAGTGCCAGTCAGTGCCGCCTATCATTGCTGCCTTTCAGTGCCCATCAGTGATGCCTGTCAATGCCCATCAGTGCCACCTACCAGTGCCTCCTCATCAGTGCCCATCAGTGCCACCTATCAGTGTCCATCAGTGGATCTTATCAGTGCCCATCACTACAGCCTCATTAGCGCACATCAGTGAAGGAGAAAAATCACTTATTTACAAAATTTTATAACAAAAACTAAAAAACTTTTTTTTTTTCAAAATTTTCAATGGTTTTTGGTTTGTTTAACCACATGCCACCCAGCCACTGTAGAAATACGGTGGCAGGGCGGTACGGCTGGGCAAAACCACGTTTTAAAATGTGTGTTTTTAAAACAGGTAGGCAGCGTGCGCGAGGCCGTACCTTTCCCGCCGATCACGGCCGCGGATGTCAGTCGCCGGGTCACAGCCGGTCGTTACCGGCTATGTCCCGACGATTAGCGGCAATCAGTGACAGAGAGCACAGCTGCAGTAGCTGTGCTTTATGTAAGTTCCCTGACAGCTCCTGACACGCTGATCGGGACAGAAGAGTTTATCTGTCCCGATCAGTGGTGTTCCCTGCAGTACACACCCCCTCCCCCTAGTAAAACACTCCCCTCACACAGTTACCCTTTCACTGAATAATAAAGTTAACCCCTTCCTCCCCAGTGCCATTAGTACAGTGTCAGTGTTTTTTTTTTTTGCACTGATCACTGTATTGGTGTCACTGGGGATGTCAGTGACCCCAATTCAGTTCCCCCCCATTGTCAGAATGTCCACCGCAGTCCCAAAGTCCCGCCATAAGTTGCTAATCGCCGCCATAAGTCACTGATCGCCGCCATAAGTCACTGATCGCCGCCATTATTAGTATAAAACAAAAATTAAAAATCCCAGTATCTTTCCCACCATTTGTAAATGCTATAACTTTCACGTAAACCATTTAATTTACACGTATTGGGGTTTTTTTGTAGCAAAGACATGTCGCAGAATGCATTTTGGCAGAAATTTATGTCTAAATTTGATTTTTTTATTTTTTTTTACTGGACATGTTTTATAGCAAAAAGTCCAAAAATATAGTTTTTTTCCTCAAAATTGTCAGCCTTTTTTTTTTTATAGCGCAAAAAATAAAAAACGCACAGGCGATCAAATACCACCAAAAGAAAGCTCAATTTGTGGGAAAAAAAAGGATGTAAATTTCATTTATGTACCGTATTGCATGTCCGCGCAATTGTCCGTTAAACTAGCGCAGCGCTGTATAGCAAAAAAATGGCGTAAATTGCAGTTTCTATACCACAGTTTGTAGACGCTATAACTTTCACACAAAGCAATCAATATACACTTATTGGGATTTTTTTTTACCAAAAACATAAAGCAGAATACATTTTGGCCTAAATTTGTAACTAACTTTGAGTTTCCTGTATATTTTTTATAGCTGAAAGTAAAAAATATTGTTTTTCTTCAAAATTTGTAGTCTTTTTTTGTTTATAGCGTGAAAAATAAAAAGCGCACAGGTGATCAAATACCACGGAAAGAAAGCTCTATTTGTGTGAAAAAAAGGACGTACATTTCGTTTGGAAGCAGTATTGCATGACCGCGCAATTATCAGTTGAATTAGTGCAGCGCCAAGTAGCAAAAAGAGGCCTGGTCATTAAGGGGGGTAAATCCTCAGGAGGGCAAGTGGTTAAGAAAAAATAAAAAACCCAGAGGTGATTAAATACCACCAAAATAAAGCTCTGTCACAAAAAAATGATAAAAATTTTATATGGGTTCAGTGTTGCATGACCGTGCAATTGTCATTCAAAGTGCGACAGCGCTGAGAGCTGGAAATTGGCCTGGGCAGGAAGGGGGTAAAAGTGCCCTGTAGGTACGCGGTTAAGGATGTGCATAAAGGGAGAACGGAAGGTTTGAAAGTGAAGGGGATTTTTTTGTTGAATATCTCCTCAAGAAGAGGTGATTTTGACAAAGTACTCCTACAGAAAGAAAAATATTGGATTTACACTCTAGGTACATTATTGCCACAGGGACTAAATAATGAGCCTAATTTTAAAGTATTTTTGAATTAGGAAGGAAAATAATTTATTAGGTTTAATATGTCCACGATTATATCTGATAAATATGAATATATAAAATAATATGGTCTGACTACTATCTAAAATAGATCTGAGGGAATAGAGCCATTTCCCTAATGTTCTCCTACAATCATATGTTTTTCTATGGGATTTTTTATTTTAATGTAGTGATGACATTCTAACACAAGAGGGCAACGTATGTGGCTAAAAAGGTGCAATTAAGGCACTATATAAAGCAATGGACAAGATGTCCCCTCCCAGTTCTGATGAAGTCTGCGGTGATTGGCGGACGAAACGCGTCAACTTAATGACATCATCACGCTCGGCGTCTTCATGGGCTGCGGCATCCACGAGGGGAAAGAAGCTAGCGATGCAGCTCCATCTTGGATAAGCATGAGGTGATATAGATAACTACAAGGCAATTACTCTGAGGAGATTTTCTCGGCGATTCAAGTGACTCAGTTCACTTCCACCGGTGGCAAGTAACAGAGTGTTTAGCTGTGTCACTTTAGACTGCAATTTTCTAATGGGAGCTAGATACCATGCTATAAATAAGCTGTTTTGAGCCCTAGATTAAAAGGGGAATTTTTGGACTCTATAGGTATATAATATACTGTGTGTTACACAGCTAGTGGTATGGGTCACTGGTCTCACACACCCCTACAGGAGCCAAACTAACTCCTTATAGGAGCCGCATTAACTCTTCAAAAAGAGTAATTTTTGGAACTGCTATAGGGGCACTTTTTAAAGGAACCATTGATGTTTGCATGACATCTACTGGAATTCTATGGTATCTACTCTGGACTATTACCCCTCCACCTACACATCCATACTTTTTTCATATTAACAGTGAGAATTTTGTCTGGTCTTCCACAGGGTAATTCACATTAGCTGTTTATATGACAATTTAGTACTACTGGTATATATATTTTTTCTTATTACTTTATATTTATTTCACTTTTAGAGTCACTTCTTATTGTGGATGCATTTTCATCTTTGCTGGTTATCCAGGAAGACACATATCCACCATTTTTATATCATGGTACATTTATTGTTAAGGTAAAGAGAGGTATAATTACTACCTAGTTAATATGAAACATGTGCACTCTGCTAGGTCTATGTCCAGATGAATAGCCTTTGTTTCCTGTGTATTCATCACAATCCATTATCTAACTCCTAGGATTTCATCCATTTTCACTGTGATATCCATAAGGGGACAGCCAAAGGAGAAAAAAATTTACTAGGCTATACAGTATGGAACACTACAACAGATGAATACAGAAGGAAAACCTTACTGCCTCATACTGATCATTTCTGCCTATACAGCCATTTTTGAAGACGCGGAACAGTTCTTTTTTTTAACTCTTTGATTTTAACATGATTGCAATATGTTCACCCTGTCAATGTCAACCTTTTTCATGATCTAAGTGATCAAATAAATACACAATCGCATTCATCTTTGTAGTGATATATTACGTCAGATAGGATTTAATTAACCACTTTCCAGGCGGCTCTGCACTAGTCAACTGCCAATTTTGTCTTTGTATTACTAGGTTTATAATCCACACTTATTTAAGTGAGTCAGAGATATTATTGAGATACGGTTTTCGTATCAATTTGGATGGCTTTTTTCTCTTTTCACGGTTTACAGGACAAAGCCACCAACTCCGACACCCTCCCCAAGCCTAAGTGATGGTGACTAGGAAGTCAACTTTCTGTGAAAGTGTAAGTAAGAGCCCATTCACACTTATGCGACTCCTAAGTCGTTTCACAATGGATACCATTCATATGTGTGCAACTTCAAAGTAGTTCCTGCACTGCTTTGGTCCGACTTTCACACCTGAATGTTGTACATGCGACTTATGTGCGATTTTGCACAGCAGAAACAATTATCTTTGGTCAAAGCCAAAGTTGCACCAAAGTCACACTCATCCACGTCAAAGTCACACCAAGTTGCACTGTAAAGTCACAACGGAAATTACAGGATTTGGAAGTTTCACAAGTGTGAAAGGAATGCGTGGCCAAGGGAGGCTGAAAGAAAACAGCCTCTATCACACTCAAGGCAAGCTTCTGATCCACACCATGTTGTAGGAAGGCCAAAATATGAGCCACTGAGAATGAGCGAGGGTGGAACCCGAGAGCTTTGCATCAAATTATATAATCTCTCCAGGTGCAATGATAAATCTTCCTGGAGGTAGACATATGAGCCGGAGTCACCAAGCCAGACACCCCTCTATCCTTCAGAACCTAGCTTTCAATAGCCACGCCATCAAAGACAGTGTTAATAAAGCAGGGTGGAACACTGTCCCTTGAGATAGAAGATCCTCCCAAAGAGGTAGACACCAGAGAGTATCCACCATCAACCACACCGCATCGGTGCACCATGGTTGGTGAGGCCAATCTGGAGCCACCAGGATGACCTGGATCCTTTTGGCTTCTATCCTGCGTAGTAGAGGAGGAATCTGTCTGAGGGACGGAAAGGCATAGATGAAATTGTTTTGATCATACGGCACCACTAGAGCATCCATCACGTCACATCTAATCATCTTGCTATGAACTTTGGAACCTTCTGGTTGAGGCGGGACGCCAGAAGATCCATACTTGGTGTCCCCGAGCGATGGCAGAACTAATGGAACACCTTTGGGTGCGGGTACTTGCCCTGATCTAATGTCTGATGGCTGAGATAATCTGCTTGCCAGAACAAACCGCTCTCAGGATATGAGATGCCTCCAGCGCTGCCGCTGCACTTCTCATACACCCTGATTATTGACATATTCCACTGCAGTGGTTATTTGCCTGGATCTGGATCAGCAGACCCTGTACACGATCCGTCCAATATATCAAGGAAAACCTGATCACCCAAAGCTCCTGGACATTGATGGGCACTCCGATGAGTCCAATCCCAGGACTCCTCCCCAGCTTGACAGGCTGGCAACTGTCGTGACCACAGTCCATCGAATAGGAAGGAAGGAATTTCCATTGCGTAGAATCGTAGACTGCAACCACCAGGGGAGAAAGGCCCTCGGGTGGTCAACCCCAGGTGAATTTGAATGTCCAGGGCAGCGGGAGACCTGTTCTATCTTGATAGGATTTCGTTCTGCAGTGTTCTCATATGGAACTGGGCGTAAGGAGCCTCTTTGAAGGCAGTCACCATCAAGCCCAAAACCTGCATGCTTGTAAGCCAAGAGTTGCTGGACCACTAACCAGAGTCTCTGTAGTTTGTCCAATGGGAGGAATGCCTTGGCCTGCTCCAAATCAAGGATCAGCCCAATACTCCAAGCGTTTGGCTTGGGTCAACACAGACTTTCTGAGGTTCAGGATCCACCCGAATTCCTGTAGGGAACGCATGGTGATCTCCACATTGTCCAGCAAGGACGAATGGGAATCTGCATGCAGGAGTCCAGGTAGCCAGTCACAGCAATGTCTTATTGTCTCAGCAAGGCCAGGACTGGGGTCAAGACCTTGGTAAACACCAGAGGAGTGGAGGCCAGACCGAAGGACAGCGATACAAATTGGTAATGAATGTCCCTGATAGCAAAGCGGAGGAAACGCTGATGTCCCTCATAGATGGGAATGCACAGGTAAGTGTTCTTGATGTCTTTAGCCACAAGAAAGTCCTCCTGGTGACCCCCACTGAGTGAATGGATTCTATTTTGCACTTGTAAACCCACACAAAGGAATTCAGATCCTTTTTGGGAACTGTGAACAGGTTGGAGTAAAAGCCCTCCAACTTGGGCACCAAGATAGTCACTCCCTGAAGGAGTAGATCCTTCACAACCCTGTAAAGGTCCCATAGATGGGTCAGTGAGAGCTGTAGATTGGAGAAAAAGAACCTGTATGGTAGAAAGGAATGAAATTCTATTTTGTAGCCTGACAGAATGATTTTGTGGACCCACTTGTCAAGAATGGTAGTACATGGGCCTGGAAACCAGCTAAGGCAAGCCCCCACCCACTTCAAGGTGGAAGTGGGTGGGGGCAAACCATCATGCTGAGGAGGACTTAACCATGTGCTTAGAGGGCTTATGGGGCCAGGGACGCTTGGAGCCTCCTGTGGGAGCCTTGAAGGGTTTGGTTCCCTTTGTCGAGGACCCAGGGAAGCAAAAAGTCCACTTATGTGCCATGAAGGTCGACCCCATCCTCTTACGAGGTTCTTTTCTCTTCTTGGTCTGTGGCAGAAAAGTACTATTGTCACCTGTAAGGTTCTTGATAATATCGTCCAGCGTATCCCCAAACAGCCAGGTCCCCAGGAAGAGCAAAGCCGCCAAAGCATTTTTGGAGGTCTGGTCAGCCGGCCAACACTTGAGCCGCAACACTACTACCAAAACAGAAAGTTTGGAGAGGAGTGGGGCTGTGTCAAGAGATGCATCAGAAATGTACTTTAGCCCCTGGACCAACTGGTCCTCCAGCTCCACATATGCTTGAGGCATCTTGGGTAATATTCAAGATTTGTTGTAGGGTAGTGGCCAAGACAGGCCAGAGTGCAGACCTGGTGATGGTGAACATGGATTGAGCCACTGCCTACACCCTACAATCCACAGGGTCCCTAAAGGTGGCAGATTCCTCCACCAGGATCACCATAGTCTTGTTCAGCTGGGATATAGAAGGGTCCACCACAGGAGGAGAGGTCCATTTCTTCAGGAGGGTCTCCTCAAAGGGCTAGCGCAACGAAAAGTGCTTAAGGAGGACAAATGGATGCTGCTGGTGACCCCAGTCCTTATAGACAAATTTGTCAAAATATGGGGGGTAAAGGAAAATCTTAGCAGCCCCAGCTGGTTTATGCATACCGAAAAGAAGTAGATACCACATCAGATGCTCCCGTGTGATCCTCTTCAGCGTCTCCCACACAGAATCAATGAGAGTGGCAACAAACACCTTTTCCTTTGCAACAACAGAGGCAGAGGACCCATCCTCCTCTTCGAAGGAATCAGGAGAAATGTCATCTGGATCCACAGCAAACATTGGTCTGGCAGGCACAGAACAGTCTGAGGATGAGGGTGATGGCGGGCAGTGCTCCCTACTAGTCCTGCATCCGAACACCGACTCCACACAGGAGACAAACACATCTAGGATGGCCAACAGTGAGTCTACATAAATAGAAAGACCCACCCCCTCCAGAAGGGGGTCCGGGAGGGCTTGCATGCTCCCGAGACTCCATAGAGACTGCATTACACGACAGGTGCTGCTGCAACTAGGGACTACCAAGGTACTAGGCTGCCCAGCTGAGAGGGAGATAGAGGGATCATCAGGGAGGACTCACCACAGACCGCCAGATGCTACCAGGAGTCAGCCATGCACCTCTGCCACTGTGTACCACTCAGGACTGCGCCACCAGGTGCTAGGAACCACCCCCACATCCTCTAATCCTCAAAAGACAAGGGAAGGCTGTTGCTGTGGGCTACAAGAATATGGCCACTCAGGACAGCTCTTCCAGCCCATACAGGCCTTTAGTCTCAGGGAAAATGCATGCCAATAATGGCAAAAGCAGGATGTCTCCAAAACCTAAGGGAAAATAGCAGCCTTGGCTCTGGGAAACTGGCTGCCGGATGAAAATAGCCACATGCTGGCCGTGTGAACCCACACTGGACCCAAAGACAAATATAGAAACTTTCCAAAAGCCCCCCAAGGCAGCACTAGCCCCCTCCCACAGCCCGGGGAACCCAGGGGTGCTGGAGCAGGAGCAAGACAGCTGACCTGTAAAGGAGACCAGGGCAACAGGGCAAAGGACAACCAGGGACTAATGTCCATATAAAATAACGTCTGGGTAGCAGTGACCATGACATTATTTCATTTATTGTTATCTGTAAACAACAAGCACATACAAGAAAAATAAAAACACTCAACTTTAAGAGAGCTAATTTTCCAAGGCTAACTTCAAGACTTAGACTGGGAGGGAATATTGGCATTGATGAACACAATACAGAAATGGGAGTTCTTCAAAAAGACTGTATGTGAACACATTGCAAAATATATTCCCATGGGCAACAAGTTTAAAAGGCTAAAAATCAAACCTATGTGGCTTACGGCCAAAGTTAAAAAAGCTATAAATAATAAGAAAAGAGCTTTTATTAAATATATTAATGAAGGAACACTATCATCATTTAAACCTTACAAAGAATATTACAGAATATGTAAAAAAGAAATCGAGGCTGCAAAAATTGAAAACGAATGACACATTGCAAATGATAGCAGGACAAACCCCCCAAAAATCTTCAAATATAGTAGCCTCCCTAGCGGGCTGATTATGTCAGTATTTCTGTGCTCAAAGCGGTACATTTTTTTGCATGGAAATATGTATTTGTTTTATTGTAGGCCTGTAATTTTTAGGAATAACTCACTGAAATCTGTCCGAACAAGAGTCTAGTAAACATCCCGGGTATGTTAAAATTTGAAACACGAAATCATAAATTATAATTAAATAAATAATCATAAAAAATAATAATATAATAAATTTAATTCAATATTATAATTAAACCAAAAACACTGAAATTTGAAATATAGCGTCAAGTTCGCACATCACTAAGCAAAGTCGCAAAATAGTTTTCAGTGTCTGATGACGAATTTCCCCACGAATCATTATCACTCAATTCTGCAAGTGGTTCTAATTTACTATCGCTGTTCTCTAGCTGGTTTAAAACCGCTTTTGACCTAAATGGATGCTTTTTGGATGCCATGGACATTTCTCAGTTTCCAGGCAGAAAGAACGGTAAAAATGCAGGCAGGGCACAGGACAAAGCACTGGGGACAAAATGTATGTGAAATGCTTTCATACAGTAATGTTTTACTATGTGATTTTAGTGTATTTAGTGAATGTCACTTTTTCACATTTTTAAATTTCCTGCCGTTCCGTCCCCATACGTCCTACGTCGCAGGGAGCGGAACCCAGAAGATGGATGCCGGCATCGGCAGGAGGACTTTGCAGGGGACACTGCAGAAGGGACATCACTGGAGTAATGGACAAGGTAAGTGAAGAAGAGATCCTGGAGCAGCGCTGCAAGGTATTCCCGAGTGTAGCTCGGAGTTACCGCTTGTGGTGCTGAAACTTTACCCCGAGCTACACTCGGAAATACCTCCAGGGAGGTTAATAGTAAAAAGGTCGGGTCCAAGCATGTAGAGCCTTTACAAAATAATCTACAGTTGGTGACAGGGGATAAAGAGAAGGCAAATGTATTAAATACCTTCTTCAGCTCTGTGTATACTAAGGAGCATGGGGGAGCTCCTGTCCATAATGGGCATGGTATTGACACAGCCCCAAACAATCCACATTGGCTTACAACTGATATGATCCAGAAATATTTAGACAGAATAAAGATGAATAAAGCACCTGGATTGGATGACATACACCCACGGGTCCTTAAAGAATTGAGCTCTGTCATTTCAAAGCCATTGTTTCTAATATTTAGGAACTCTTTAATGACTGGCATAGTATCACTGGATTGGCGTAGGTCAATTTGGTGCTTATAGTTAAAAAGTGATCAAAATCTCTACCAAGTAATTATAGACCGATTAGTTTAACATCTATAGTTGGGAAGATACTGGATAGTTTAATAAAAGACCACATTGATGAGTTCTTGCCGGAAAAAAATATTTTAAGCAACAGACAGCATGGATTCATGAAAGACAGAAGTTGTCAAACAAATCTGAAATAGATCAGTGGAGAGTTGTCAGCATCTGCTCAGCAGGGCGCAGCCTGTACTGTGAAGCGCACGCCGCCCGATATCGGATGTCCAGTGTGTGGTCCAGCTTAATCTTCCGGGGAGGCCAGAACGTCATTTCTGGTGATGCCATCCTGACATCGTTTCTGGATCAGAGGGGGCACCAAGGGAGAAGCGGCCAGTGGGGACACCTGGCCAAATTGGCAGCCGCTTTCCTTCCTGCGACTGCCAGTTTGGCCAGCCCTGAACAACCCTAGACTATTCAGAGTATGAATCATTACCTACTACTCACTGAATACGATCTTTTAGCCAGTTTTCTATCCATTTAAATACCTATTTTTACAAGCCTGTAGACTTTATCTTATGCATTAGCCATACAGGTGAAACTCGAAAAATTAGAATATCGTGCAAAAGTTCATTTATTTCAGTAATGCAACTTAAAAGGTAAAACTAATATATGAGATAGACTCATGACATGCAAAGCAAGATAGTTCAAGCCGTGATTTGTCATAATTGTGATGATTATGGCTTACAGCTCATGAAAACCTCAAATCCACAATCTCAGAAAATTAGAATATTGTGAAAAGGTGCAATATTCTAGGCTCAAAGTGTCCCACTCTAATCAGCTAATTAAGCCATAACACCTGCAAAGGGTTCCTGAGCCTTTAAATGGTCTCTCAGTCTGGTTCAGTAGGAATCATAATCATGGAAAAGACTGCTGACCTGAGAGTTGTGCAGAAAACCATCATTGACACCCTCCATAAGGAGGGAAAGCCTCAAAAGGTAATTGCAAAAAACGTTGGATGTTCCCAAAGTGCTGTATCAAAGCACATTAATAGAAAGTTATGTGGAAGGGAAAAGTGTGGAAGAAAAAGGTGCACAAGCAGCAGGGATGACCACAGCCTGGAGAGGATTGTCAGGAAAAGGCCATTCAAAAGTGTTGGGGACTTTCACAAGGAGTGGACTGAGGCTGGAGTCAATGTATCAAGAGCCACCACACACAGACGGATCCTGGACATGGGTTTCAAATGTCGTATTCCTCTTGTCAAGCCACTCCTGAACAACAAACAACGTCAGAAGCGTCTTACCTGGGCTAAAGAAAAACAGACCTGGTCTGTTGCTCAGTGGTCCAAAGTCCTCTTTTCTGATGAGAGCAACTTTTGCATCTCATTTGCAAACCAAGGACCCATAGTATGGAGGAAGAATGGAGAGGCACACACTGCAAGATGCTTGAAGTCCAGTGTGTAGTTTCCACAGTCTGTGTTGATTTGGGGAGCCATGTCATCTGCTGGTGTTGGTCCACTGTGCTTCATTAAGTCCAGGGTCAACGCAGCCATCTACCAGGAGATTTTGGAGCACTTCATGCTTCCTTCCGCAGATGAGCTTTATGGGGATGCCAACTTAATTTTCCAGCAGGACTTGGCACCTGCCCACACTGCCAAAAGCACCAAAACCTGGTTCAATGACCGTGGGATTACTGTGCTTGTTTGGCCAGCAAACTCGCCTGACCTGAACCCCATAGAGAATCTATGGGGCATTGCCAAGAGAAAGATGAGAGACATGAGACAAAACAATGCAGAAGAGCTGAAGGCCGCTATTGAAGCATCCTGGTCTTCCATAACACCTCAGCAGTGCCACAGGCTGATAGCTTTCATGCCACACCGCATTGAGGCAGTAAGTGCTGCAAAAGGGGGCCAAACCAAGTACTGAGTACATATGCATGCTTATACTTTTCAGAGGTCCGATATTGTTCTATGTACAATCCTTGTTTTATTGATTGCATGTAATATTCTAATTTTCTGAGATTGTGGATTTGGGGTTTTCATGGGCTGTAAGCAATAATCATCACAATTATGACAAATCACGGCTTGAGCTATTTTGCTTTGCATGTAATAAGTCTATCTCATATATTAGTTTCACCTTTTAAGTTGCATTACTGAAATAAATGAACTTTTGCACGATATTCAAATTGTTCGAGTTTCACCTGTATGTGGGGAACTGTGCCAAACGCTTTTGCAAAATCCAAGTATACCACATCCACAGCCACCCTTCTGTCCAAGGTTTTGCTCACCACCTCATAAAAAGAAATCAGATTTGTAGTAGTAAGTAGTGGTCCAGGCTCACAGTATGTAAGTAATGTAAAAATATGCTAGCCAGGTTGGATTAGACTGGATTACAAGTCTCTCAACAGTAATGCATAGAAACCCAAATATAGAAAAACACAGAATCATTGGATATGATTTACTTAACGCATAAGTAAAGACAAATCTTTTTTTTGTTTTGGACAGAGTAGAGATGGATTTAAACACCTGTGAGGTTTTTATTGCTGTCTGTGTCCCTGCTAGGGGGATTCATCCTATTCGTCGTGTTTACCATTATTATTCTTATTCAGGATTTACATAGTGCCAACAGTTTGCTCAACGCTTTACAATATAAAGGGAGACAATACAGCAATGATACAGTTCAATACAAGAGGGTTAGGAGGGCCCTGCTCTTGGAGCAATTATCATTGAAAGTAAAGAAAATCAAAAATTTTGGGCTATCCCCAGAAAAATAACAGAGGGGAAATAGTCCAATGGGGAGACTGAATCTCTTAATTTGTAGGGACTTCCACTCACTTTTGGCTATGGGACAGAAAGTGAAGGTAAATCTATCCAATGGGATACGGTTGGCAAAAAATGGCAGGGGTTATAACCCTTTCTTACTCTATCCAAAATGAAAAAAAAAGTTTTGCCTATAGGTCTACTTTAAGGCAAATAAACTGCACTTTGTAAGTTGCTCCAGAGCTAAATGAGGTAAATCTTCACTCTACAAAGAATACCCAATCACATGCAAAGAAAATAAAACAAAACTGCATTTTTGCCTATACAGGATTGAATAATGGATGATGGAAGTCAGCAGAGCTTCCTCTAATTTACTAAGCTCTGGCGCAACTGCACTTGCAAAGTGTTCTATCTACACTCACCGGCCACTTTATTAGATACACCTGTTCAATTGCTTGGTAACACAAATTGCTAATTAGCCAATCACATGACAGCAACTCAATGCATTTAGGCATCTAGAAGTGGTGAAGACAACTTGCTGAAGTTCAAACTGAGCATTAGAATGGGGAAGAAAGGGGATTTAAGTGACTTTGAACATGGCATGGTTGTTGGTGTCAGGTCTGAGTATTTTAAAAACTGCTAATCTACTGGGATTTTCACACACAACCATCTCTAGGGCTTACAGAGAATGGTCTGAAAAAGAGAAAATATCCAGTGAGCGGCAGTTGTGTATATGAAAATGCCTTGTTGATGTCAGAGGAGAATGGGCAGATGAGTTCAAGACGATACAAAGGCATCAGTAACTCATCTCAATATGGACCAAAATCTCTGAAGAATGTTTCCAACACCTTGTTGAAACTATGCCACGAAGATTTAAGGCATTTCTGAAGGCAAAAGGGGGTCCATCCCGATACTAGCAAGATTTACCTAATAAAGTGGCTGGTGAGTGTATGTGCCTTTAGTACAGTACGTTCCACCCCATTACATGTAGTAAATATATATTTTTTCTTCTGTAATTTCAAAAGATTTTTAGAGACTTTTTTTCTGTACATACAAGCATATATACCATTTTCTACAAAAAACCTCCCAAACATAAAACAATGCAGGCACTGTATAGAAGGGGAAATGTGGAAGAAGTAGTAGGCTGTGTTCTCCAAATAAAACTTTTAAAAGCAGTGGTGATGCAGCTCCCACCACCAATGCTCCTCCTTTCACGGAAACAGATGATAGCAAGCACATTGTTAAACAGCCTGTTTAGACCTAAGTACAAAACTGCAAGCTGATAATGCTCTTTCGCTAAAGTGAAGTACAAGAGCCTCATCCTTGATATCTATCAATGCCTGAAAGTCCCCCTGATGCATGGCTGCCACTACCAAATGCATCATCTCCATCTTGAACTTTTGACAAAAATGTTTTAACATTTTAATATTCAAGACAGGCCGCTTTCTGCCCCTCTTGGACACCATGAAGAGGTTTAAGTAAAAAGCTTGGAATCTTTCCGCAGCTGAAACTGGAATCACCACCCTATGGGCTAGGAGTCTAGTAATGGTCATATGCAAATCTAATAACCACTGGGCTGTGAGGTACAGGATGGAGCCAAAAAAAACCTCTGTGGGGGCCTTTATTTTTGTAGCCCTAAACAACCTCTGTGAATTGAAGACCTATAAGAGCCTTCTTGGACATTTGGTCAGCAACACTAGAGCTAGTTAGATAGATGACCGCAGCTGAAGCTGGCTGCCTAGAGATCGAGGATCTTGAGCCTCATTGCAAAAAAATACTCAAGCCCTGTGTCAGCTAATCCTCCAGAGTTTTAGGAGCTTCAAGGAAGAAACATCCTTCACCTAAATAACCACGGCTTAGGGCCAAAAAAGAAGATCCCTGTCCTGCGGGCCCCCACCAAGACCTGAACCCCTTTCTCTGACCTGCTGCTCCTGACAATACCACAGAAATATAACCCCACAGGCTGTCCACAAGAAACTCACCATCACAGTTGAACCTGAACATAGCAAGGAGCTGCATGCACTCAATGTCTGGAACTGGGGAGACTACTAGAATATAAATCATCTGGCCTGTCACACAGCCACAACTTGCTTGAAGTAAAGCCCAAGGTATTAGGATTTCCATGAGGAAATTTCTATGTCTGCCTCCTATACAGTAGACTAATAACCAATTTGATCTATAGTGAGTGCGAGTTTGTGGGTTGGGGCTGAGGGATTGTGCTGGTGGCCACTCCCTGGTCAGCTGTATTTTGTTTGTTTGATTTTTTAATGAGCTAGCTGCTGACAGAAGAAAGATTATGCTGGCAAAACCAAAGAATTGCACTGATGCCTGGCATCTGCTGTGTAACATAAAAAAAAGAAATTGCAACTAGGACTATACCCAGGCCAGGAAATTGTCACTAGATTACATTGGAGGGGTTGAAGTGCAAGGAGCTTGGATAATGTGAAACTCAGACCAGTGAAACACCAGTGGTTATAGTGTAGCTTTTTTTTTTTTGCAGCTCAAGATTACAGTTTTTTACAGGTTTTCTTTTTTTTTAATTATATAACAACCTAGTCTCTAATCAGATATCTTTCCAGATACCATACCTTTGAGCTCCTGAAGAAGTGAACGTTGCTTCACGAAACGCATTGAGATGTTGTGCTGAGAGCTAGTGCTATGTAATTAATGAATAATGCAGATGTAGCATTATTGCATGTTTACACTTCATACAAACCTGGTATTTGATGTTTATTAACCTTTTGGGACATTTTAATATATATTTTTTCTAACAATAACAATAAAGAATGTGACTTTTTAACTATAAGCTTTGAAAGCAGGCATTTGAGGGATGTTTTTAATGCTCCTCATACGGCTATGAAAATTATACTATGGGCAGCACTTCAAAACATGAAGCGTTAGCATCGCGTCGCTTCAAAATTGAAGCCTCATGTGAAGTCAGGAGGAGATGAAATCTTTCAGCACCTCCAATTGAAGTCTATGGTCACATTCCTCCAATGCCCTGATAGGCGTTTGCGAGATGTTAATACCATTAGAGTTTATTATAGGCATTTGTGGTGCGGTTTTAACTTTTGTAAAATGCCGATAAAACGCCTCAAAACCACGCATAGGGCATTTCGGGAGCGTTTTTAATGCTTGTAAAACGCCTATACTAAAGCTCATTAATGCCTGTCTAACGCCCATACTAACGCTATAGGGGAATTTTTGAAGAGTCAGAAATTTAGTCAATTGTGAACAAGCCCTTAGAGAGGATACAGTAAATTTCAGTCCAGCATGTAGTTTGCTGTCTAATGTAGGCTATGTTGCTGTTGCTAGGGACAACCATATTTGTATTTACTACTAAAGATTAAACAGCGTAGATGTAGATTACCTCTAAATTGGGAAGATCTGCCTTATTGTTGACTGTCACATGACCGCTGCTCCCTGCCTTAGCTTAGCCAATTATTGAGTGCAGTTCCACGTGTCCCCACTAGGGTGTCTCAAGCCCCGCCCAGAAGCTGATGCCCATTGTCACTTACAGCTGCACTGTCCAGCTACTGTACAGTATTTGTGGTTAGTGTCAACTTGGACAGGTTGGGTTGGCAAGAGGTTCAGCGAACCCAGCAGGATGTCCACAAACACTAAACTTAGCACCGAACCCCAGTGAAGTCAATGGGAGGCTAAACTAGCTATTTTTCCTGTACTTTTTTGAAGGCTAAAAGGCAATCTATTGATGAAAAAAGGACTTGGGGAGCTGGGAACTCCCATGGGGGACTGGAAGCAATGTAAAAAAAAAATCATATACAATGGGAAGAGGGTATTCATGCAGCTTAAAGGTCAACACTAAAAAATAGACCAATCCTTTAAGTAACATGATTGGGGAATGCCTTGAAGCAGCATGTGAAGTTACGGAATAGCACGCTTTAGTCCTCTAAAAGCAACAATGGTGGTGGCGTTTTCCATATTATTCTAACCAGACCCTAATTGAGGCATCCAACCTGACTGGCCAGTAAAGGAAGGGTAGTAAGCGTGTGGACTCCCATCCTGTACCATACATACCAGGCCACATGCCTGGCAACATTGGGGAGGGAAGGTACTTTCCAATGCAGAGGACAGCAAAGCCTCTCTTACTTGCAAGGCACCTTGTCCAAATGTTGATGGACCAGCTCCTCTTCCCTCCCCCCAAAAATGTGGGGGTTTGTGGGGAGGGGACATATAGGAAGGCCTCACTAATTAGGTATCCTCCCTTATTAAGGATTGTGAAACATATTGATTATCAATGTTTTTTATAAAAATCCATCATGTGGCAGGATTCTATACAGCCAGGAGTCTGAGTTTAGTTTTTGATTTATATTTGTTTGACACGTTTTATACATTTCAGAACAATGTCCAACGACTATCAATGTGTATTTTATCATAAATTTCCTGCTTTTATCCTTCATTTAGAACCTAAACGTTTATATTTTCCTTTTGTTTAATTTACATCCAAAATGGTATCTTTCTCTAATAGTTCCTTCATGGTCCCGATCAGCTCCACAGCTCCCATACATCTCTATTCAGATCAATTTCTGCCTTCCCTATAGCCCCCTCGTGTGTCCCAATGTAGTATTGAGCTTTCCAACATTCACAATATACAGCACGTGCCCACCCAGCATTGGAATGCACAGCACATTTAAACTGTTTCCACTTTTGCAGTCTAATTGGGACAACACCTAGTTTAAATTTGTAACATGTTCTCATTCACGCAGCATAACTATGTAATATAAATTTAATTGCTGAGGGGATGATTTACTGAAGGCAAATAGACTGTGCACTTTGCAAAATGCAGTTGCACTCTGCAAGTGCATTTGCTCCAGAGCTTAGTAAATGAGGTAAAGCTTCACCCAACAAAGAATACCCAATCACATGTAAGAAAAACATTTTTAAAAAACTGCATTTTTGCTTGCATATGATTGGATGATGGAAGTCATCACCTGTTATTCATTTACTGAGCTCTGAAGCAACTTCTCTTGCTTAGTACAACTGTACTTTGCAAAGTGCACAGTCTGTTTGCCTTTAGTAAATCAACCCCCGTGTCCTAACAAAATGATAAAGATCTTCTGATCTGGCCTTCTGTATTCTATGTTAAAGTGGAGTACCAGCCATTTTTGTGTTTATTAAAAGTCAGCAGCTACAAAAACTGTAGCTGCTGACTTTTAATAAACACACACTCACCTGTCCCGGGGTCCAGCGATGTACTCACTTGCGCGGTCCCTTCTCTCCTTCATGGTGCCGGCATCTCAACTGTGGGCACCAGGCTGTGACACCAGGCTGGTGCCCACTGCGCATGCGCAAGTCACGTTGTGCCTCCTGATTGGTCCAGCAGTCTTCTGGGACCTGTAAAAGTTCCCAGGAGACTGCAGGAGGAAGGCGGGGGTCGAACTTCCGGCTCACTTAGCAGCAGTGAAATGAGCCGGAAGTGGGAGTGGGTACCTGTAAAAACCAGGTACCCGCTCCCCCCTCCCTCCCAAAAGGTGCCAAATATGGCAGTGGATGGGGAGGAGGAGCCAAACAAGCGGACCTTCCACATTTGGGTGGAACTTCGCTTTAATGAGAGTAAATTCAGTGTGGCCCTCTATGTCACTGTGGACAGACTGAGTTTCCTCTCATTTCAGATTATTCGAAGTAGCTTACAGTCTGCCCAAGGCCTGCTCAAAACATATACCTAGAAAGACATATTTTTTTAATAAATATTTTCAAGTACTGATTGTGAACATATAACAAACGTATAGTGGGGGTTTTTCAGATTTGACTGCAAAAGTGGAAATACACTTGTATGCTTGTCTCGCCGCTAAGAGCTCTGCAAGTTAGCCCACACAGTAGACGACCCATACAGACGACCCATACAGGTCATTCATGGATTTAGGATAGTTCCTGTTCCAGACAGTTTACCCACACTTTTAGGAAGTACGTGAAAGAAAATAGGAAAAAGAATTAGCAATTATATATTACTCATTCACAATGCAAATATCACACTATCCTATTCATAATACTGGGTGATGTCCCATTCATGATTCATGCCTTTTGGAATGCTTCAACATAGTTACGGAAGTGAAGGTCCAATAGACCTTTTTTTCTATTCAGTAGAGAGAACCTGTCTCCTCCTTTTACTGTACAATTACCAATTCTCTTTACACTTTGAACTTTAACCTCCCTAGCAGTATGATTATGTCAATATTTCTGTGCTCAAAGCGGTACATTTTTTTGCATGGAAATATGTCTTTTTTTTATTGTAGACCTGTAATTTTTGACCTAAAGGGACGCTTTTTGGACGCAATGGACATTTCTCAATTTCCAGGCAAAAAGAACAGTAAAAATGCAATGTAATTTTTAGGAATAACTCACTGAAATCTGTCCGAACAAGAGTCTAGTAAACATCCCGGGTATGATAAAATTTGAAACATGAAATAATACATTATAATATAATAAATAATCATAAAAAATAATAATCTAATAATAAATTTAATTCAATAATGTAATCAAACCAAAAACACTGAAATTTGAAATATAGCGCCAAGTTCGCACATCACTGAGCTTAGTCGCAAAATCGTTTTCAGGGTCTGATGATGAATTTCCCCAGGAATCATTATCACTCAATTCTGCAAGTGAGTCTAATTTACTATTGCTGTTCTATAGCAGGTCTAAAACTGCTTTTGACCTAAAAGGACGCTTTTTGGACGCAATGGACATTTCTCAATTTCCAGGCAAAAAGAACAGTAAAAATGCAATGTAATTTTTAGGAATAACTCACTGAAATCTGTCCGAACAAGAGTCTAGTAAACATTCCGGGTATGATAAAACTTGAAATACAAAATCATACATTATAATTTAATAAATAATCATAAAAATAATATAATAATAATAAATGTAATTCAATAATATAATCAAACCAAAATCACTGAAATTTGAAATATAGCGCCACGTTCGCACATCGCTGAGCAAAGTCGCAAAATAGTTTTCAGTGTCTGATGATGAATTTCCCCACAAATCATTATCACTCAATTCTGCAAGTGGTTCTGATTTACTATCGCTGTTCTCTAGCCGGTCTAAAACCGCTTTTGACCAAAAGGGACGCTTTTTGGACGCCATGGACTTTTCTAAGTTTCCAGGCAGAAAGAACAGTCAAAATGCAAACAGGGCACAGGACAAAGCAGTAGGGACAAAATGTATGTGAAATGCTTTGATACAGTAATGTTTTACTATGTCAAATTAATTTCTAAGAAAATTACAGTTTCTAAAAATGTTTAAATTTGCCGCCATTCCGGCCCCGTACGTCCCGGCGCTCGCAGGGACCAGAACATGAAAGCCAGATGCCGGCATCGGCCGGAGGAGATGGCCGGGGACGTGGCAGGGGACGCATCGCAGGAGCGAAGGACAAGGTAAGCGCTGCAGGGAATCCCTGAGCAACGCCGCATGGTAAGCCCGAGTGTAACTCGGGGTTACCGCTTTTGGTACTGAAACTTTACCCCGAGCTACACTCGGGAATAACTCCAGGGAGGTTAAAAAAAAGTTATAATCCTATACCTAGAACTGATCCAGAGGAAGGAAACAAAAAAACCAGCTAAGCATGATCCAATTTGCTCCTGCAGGGGAAAACATTCCTTCCCGATCCCCTGAGAGGCAATTGGATATTGCCTGGATCAACTTTACCTATAAATGTCAGTATCCACCTATATTATTTTTATCTAGGAAAGAATCCAGGCCTTTGCCTACCAGGCACTTATACCCCCTTCCTTACCAGGCCAATTTTCAGCTTTCAGCGCTGCCGCACTTTGATTGACAATTGCGCGGTCATGCAACATTGTACCCATATGAAATTTTGATCATTTTTTTCTCACAAATAGAGCTTTCTTTTGGTGGAATTTAATCGCCACTGGGCGCTTTACTTTTTGCGCTATAAATTAAAAAAAGTGCAAAAAATTTGAAAAAAAAAAAAAAGTTTATTTGTTTCTTTTATAAAATTTTTCAAACAGGTATTTTTTCTCCTTCACTGATTTGCGTTGATGAGGCGGCACTGATGGGCACTGATAGGCGGCACTGATGGGCACTGATAGGCAGCACTAAAGGGCACTGATAGGCAGTACTAATGAGGTGGCACGGATAGGCGGCACTGATAGACAGCACTAATTAGGGGTCACAGATAGGCGGCACTGATAGGCGGCACTGATAGGTGACACTGATGATGGGTACTGATAGACGGCACTGACTGTCATCACTTCTGGGCACTGACTGGCGGCACTGACTGGCACAACCCCTGGGCACTGACTGGTGGCACTGACTGGCAGCACTGCTGGGCTGCACTGGTGGGTGGCACTGGTGGGCAGCACTGGTGGGTGGGCACAGGTGGGTGGCACTGGTGGGCACAGGTGGGTGGCACTGGTGGGCACAGGTGGGTGGGCACAGGTGGGTGGCACTGCTGGGCACATGTAGGTGGCACTTCCGGGCACAGGTAGGTGGCACTGCAGAGTGGCACAGGTGGGTGCACTGCTGGGCACAGGTGGGGGCACTGCTGCGCACAGGTGGGGGCACTGCTGGGAACGGGTGGGCGGGTCTAGTGGGCGCACTGCTGGGCGGAACTTGCGGGTGTCACTGCTGGGCACCGATCATCAGGGCACTGATCATCAGTGCCCTGATGATCGGTGCCGATCCCCGCTCTGACAACTGCCGGTTCTCGGCAGTACTTTCCTCACGATCTGACAGCGTGAGGAAAGTGCAGCCGAGAACCGGCACTTGCATTTCCCTGTGATCAGCGTGTCATTGGACACCGCTGATCACATGGTAAAAGGCCGGTGGGATCGGCCTTTCACCACATCACGTGATCAGCTGTGTCCGTAGGACACAGCGATCACGGAGATCGCCGGGTGCGCGCCCCCTGGGGCGCGCAGGAGAGCGCGTTCTGGGAGGACGTCATATGACGTCCACTCAGAACTGGCCGGCCGCGGTGAAGCCGTCATTCGGCTATGCGCGGTCGGCAAGAGGTTAAAGCAGTCCACTGAGCTGGCCAGAACCAACTCTTGAGGGAGTATATTCCACATTTTCTCAGCTCTTACTGTGAAGAAACCTTTCCGTATTTGGAGATTAACTCTCTTTTCCTCCAGATGTAAAGAGTGCCCCCTTGTCCTCTGTGATGACATAAGTGTGAATAATTCTACACCGAGTTCATTATATGAGCCACTGATATATTTATACATGTTGATCATATCCCCCCTTAATATCCTTTTCTCAAGAGAGAATAAATTCAGTTCCTCTAATCTTTCCTCATAGCTGAGCTCCTCCATGCCTCTTATCAGTTTGGTTGCCCTTCTCTGCACTTTCTCCAGTTCCCCAATGTTCTTTTCGTGAATTGGTGCCCAAAACTGAACTGCATATTCCAGATGAGGTATAACTAATGATTTGTATAGGGGTAAAATGTTATCTCTCTCTCTGAAGTCTATACCTCTTTTAATACAAGAAAGGATTTTGCTCACTTTAGAAACTGCAGCTTGGCATTGCATGCCAGATCCTTCTCCACCATTGATTCCCCCCCATTGAGATGCAAATGTTAATAGCCAACTTAGATGTTGCCCAGACAAAATTACCTTAATATTTTTATCTTTGGAAACAGCTGTCTAAAATTAGATTTGAGGGCCAGTGTACAGCATAGAAATGCAGTCTAGATGTGTTCCAGATGCGTTTCCGCATGCGCATTTTTTATGCATTTTTGGCACGTTCCGATGTGTTTTTGATGTGTTCCAGTGCATTTTTGATGCTTTCTGTTTATTTTTTCCCCTCTCTTTTTCTTCAATTTAAATAGGGACGTGTATCTTCCAGTGAGCTTTTGGTGCGTTTTGGTGCGTTCCAGTGCATTTTTTATGCGTTTTACCGTGTTAAAGTACAGTTCTGTGCAGGAAAAATGTAGCCTGTTTTCCTTTTTTTATGTAACTGGAATGCACTGGAACTGCAAGTACTGATGTGAACTATGACATTGACAACCATATAACCTACTTTCTGTGCGTTTTGGATGCAGAACAAAAGAACACTGAAAAACCACGATAAATCCACACAAATATTCTTACAGAGCACAGGGCAAAAAACCTTAATTCTTTGCAACTGTGAAGCATCTTTGGAAAAATTGGGTTTGGGGTTTTTGTGGTGTTAAATTACTGTAAACCCACAGAACTATTTGTGCAGAACATCCAAATAAATTTTTTGAATGGCAGAATTCTCAAAAAATGGAATCTTCAACAGGGACTTGGTAGTCGTCGATGTTCCAGCTGCTGCAGCATGGCCAAAGTAAATTTCCACTGGGTGGGCAAGTCACATATCAGTAATGGGTAAGACCTTCTGCGCTTATAATGGAACACTATAGAAAAAGCTGCTGACACCTGACCTGACTTCATTAGGTAAAAATACAATGATAAAAGAAATGGTCAAGAGCTAACAATATAAAATACAGGACATATTTATAAAAGAAACAAATAAACAGCAAACAAATAAATGGCATACGTCACAAGACATGTACAGTAAAAATACAGCAGTACTGATCCAATTGGATCTCAAAAGGTGCTATTAAAGTGAAACAGGTTAAACCTGTCGCAATAAAGTGCAAAGTAAATTTCCACTGGGTGGGCAAGTCACATATCAGGTGAATTCCACTGAATTTCACCCAGTCTCACACTGGCTTTATATGACCACCTGTAATGGCTACAAAATTTTCTGGTCTGCCTCAGAAGATCCTGTAAACCAGAGTACTAATCCAGGAAGTGCTGCACCATCATGTTGAGGAGGTGTGCCGGACAGGGCAGGTGTGGGACAGCAAGTTGCTGCTATTGTTACCCATGATCTTTGCTGACAAAAGATGGTATGAGGCTACCCTCCTCTGGGCCTATCCCTGCAGAGCAGATAAAATCTCTACCCCAGTGTGGCACCTGTCCCCAACCAGCTACAAAACTGCATTGCATTGTTTTGCAGGTGGCTGTGCATTGCCTCTAGAATGCTAGCAAGGGGGGTGACTCATCTGAAGCAGGAATTGCGGAGGAGGTTATGAAGGTGACCATGCTGTCACTGTTACCAGCTTTCAGTATGTTAGCAACCAGCTACAATGGCAAGCCTCTTCCTATGTCCTCCCTAAGTGCCATCAGAATTACCCAATGGCCATGAATCCTGTCTGCACATACTTGCAGGACCACATGTCTGTAGTCAGCTAACCCTTCCTGCTAACTGCGGTCCAATGACATGCAAACATTACCTTTTACACAATAGTGGAGGGCAGGGATGGCTTTATGGGTGAAGAAATTAGGAATCACTTCTTCCTCTCCATTTGGGCCTCTCAGATATGATGTTGTTAGCATTGGGCTTCTTTCCCTACTTTAGCATCTATGTAACTGTAAGCGGGGAGAAAGGTTACTTGGGTGCTCTGGGAACTGTGGTACTCTTGTGATGTCACCAACAAATTCAAACTGCTTTAGCTTCTGCTGACCCAGTCAAAGATAAAATAAAAATAATAATAAAAGATTCTAACAAAATCAAACACAAATAAAACGGAGCTGAAACACAAAAAAGTAAAATACTTAAAAGAAATACCCAAACAGCAACACTAAGGCAAGCAAAAAAAAAAACCTTTTTTGGAAGCAGAAAAAAGTAAATGCTAAAGAAAATAAAGAGAGAAAAATGCCCCTAAAAACAAATACAAAATGGAGAATAGCAGCAACGGAAGTTGTTGCAATACAAAAAAGCAGAAAAAAAGGTGAGCTTATATTTCACTTTCTCTGGCCAGGCCACACAAACTGCAATATCACTGGCAATATACAACCCTGAATATAGTGATGTGTATAGCACTGTATAGCTGCAATGCTATCAGCTTCCCCTCCCACTAAACTCCTACACACCGACATATGGCTGCTGTGGAACAATTCCCACAGAATGTCCCAAAAGTTCAGATTTAATCCAGATGTCCCAACAGCCAAAATTAAATTTGAACATTTGTACTGAACTCTCATCTCATCACTAGTTGCCATAACTACCCAAGGTTAATATTCCTGCTAAATAAACCAAATATTTAAACTGAAAAATATATCTACTAGACTCATGGCCCAAGGAGCTTAAAAAAACTTTCCTTCAACAAAATGTCAAGATGAATGTTAGATGTATAATTTTCTCTAAAATATTATATACACTGCTCAAAAAAATTAAAGGAACACTTTTTAATCAGAGTATAGTACCAAGTCAATTAAACTAATGGGATATAGATCTGGTCAGTTAAGTAGCAGAGGGGGTTGTTAATTAGTTTCAGCTGCTTTGGTGTTAACGAAATTAACAACAGTTGCACTGGATGGGCAACAATGAGAGGACCCCCAAAACAGGAATGGTTTTACAGGTGGAGGCTACTGACATCTTTTTCCCTACTCATCTTTTCTAACTGTTTTTCACTAGTTTTGCATTTGGCTAGGGTCAGTGTCACTATTGGTAGCATGAGACATTACCTGGACCCTACAGAGGTTGCACAAGAAGTCCAACTACTCCAGGATGGCACATCAATACGTGCCATTGCCAGAAGGTTTGCTGTGTCTCCCAGCACAGTCTCAAAAGCATGGAGGTGATTCCAGGAGACAGGCAGTTACTCTAGGAGAGCTGGACAGAGCCATAGAAGGTCCTTATCCCATCAGCAGAACCGGTATCTGCTCCATTGTGCAAGGAGGAACAGGATGAGCACTGCCAGAGCCCTCCAAATGAACTCCAGCAGGCCATTAGTGTGAATGTCTCTGACCAAACAATCAGAAACAGACTTCATGAGGGTGGCCTGAGGGTCCAAAGTCCTCTACCGGGCCCTGTGCTCACTGCCTGGCACCATGAACTCGACTGGCATTTGCCATTGAACACCAGAATTGGCAGGACCGCCACTGGCACCCTGTGCTTTTCACAGATGAGAGCAGGTCCACCCTGAGCACATGTGACAGACCTGAAAGTGTCTGGAGAAGCCGTGGAGAACGTTATGCTGTAACTTTGTTCAGCATAACCGTTTTAGTGGTGGGTCATTGCTGGTCTGGGGAGGCATATCCATGGAGGGACGTACAGACCTCTACAGGCTAAACAATGACACCCTGACTGCCATTAAATATAGGGATGAAATCCTTGAACCCATTGTCAGATCCTACACTGGTGCAGTGGGTCCTGGGATCCTCCTGGTGCGCGACAATGCCCGGCCTCATGTGGCGAGACTATGCAGGCAATTCCTGGAGGATGAAGGAATTAATACCATTGAATGGCCCCCCACGCCCGCCTGACCTAAATCCAATAGAACACCTCTGGGATAGCATGTTTCGTTCCATCCGATGATGTCAGATTGCACCTCAGATTGTCCAGGTGCTCAGTGATGCGTTTGGCAAGCGTTGGTCCGGCGTTTGCAGAGCATTTTTTAACGCTCGGCAAACGCCGCATGCGCGGTTTAGCGGTGGTTGCTAGGCGTTTGCCGAGCGTTAATAACGCCCCACAAACGCCTATAATGCAGTTTGAGTGGTGTTACCGCTCCGCAAACACCCCGCAACCGCCGGGCGTTTACGGAGCGGCACCATAGACTAGAATAGGAGGCTTCGACGCCTCCTGACTCGACCAGAGGCGTCCGTTTTGCCGCGACGCAATTCGACGCAAACGCTCCCGTTAGAACAGCACTATGTGCTGTAATATGCAGAATTGGCAGAGGCATTTGGGAAGCGGTAAAAACGCTTCCCAAACGCCTCTCTGCCGCCTGCACACAACGCTAGTGTGAACGTAGCCTAACACATTACCCAGTCCATATCAGTATAGATATCCATAATATTTTTGCTCATTGAGATCTGATGTTTTTTCAAAGTGTTCCATTAATTTTTTTTTTAAATATTATACATATGCCTGTACATGTCCCTAACATTTTTTTCCATTAAATACAAAAATTATGTTACCTACTATGTGTGGTAATACTATAAATTCAAATGTAGCTTCTGTATGTAGTGCACCTCCGAAAGAGCCACTGATGAATTTGGTCCCATTTCCCCATTAGAGCGCTCAACCAGGAACAAAGTATTTTCTACACTCTTCTACTGGCTCTAAAGAACAGTCTAGGGGTTTTTTTGTTGGGAATGATGAACTTGGATAAGAATAGGAAACATGGGATACCCCAGTAAACTGTAGAACCCTTCAATTTCTGGCTGCACTGTAAAAAAATTAATTTCTCACAAGATCTCTATGCTGATGGTGACTTGTACTCCTTCCAGAGCTAAAATCTACACACAGTCACAAGTCTTCAGCACGGAGGTCTCTTGCTCACATCGTCACAGGATCTTTGTTTGCCTCCTGCCACTAGACTCTTCCTAGTGAGGGAGATGTAGACTCATACAACCATTGGACAGCTGGACTCTTTCCCACCAACTTCCTCCTGGCTCTCCAGTGAGCTTCTTTAGACCAGACATGATCTGGGCTCAAGCTTGCAAATAGGCCCCCCAGCTAAGCCTAGCTAGGACTTTGGTGTCTTCCTGTAGACTTCCTCTAGGATCCTGCACCCGGACAAAGCCCTTCACAGGGGTCCCCTCCAACAGGACTGGATCCAGGAACACTGCACCCTGCTACTCAGTCCTCAGACTATTTATGGGCTCTCTTACAACATACTGGGCACATCTCACCCAGGGATTGGCTAGAGTTTGATAAATATTCAGGTGCATGCCGTGTTCTTCCTCTCTCTATGGTTGTAGAATCCTATAAAAGACAGGGGGGGAGTAACAGAGCGACAGCCTGTGAGACACTGAGCAGCCCCAAATAATCAACCCCTGCTCCTCTGATTACAATGCAGCTAACTAAAATTGCCTAGTATCCTACTCTACACTAGTAAGGTGCTACATGTATTTTGAATAAATACAAACAAATGTGGGGTATGGGTCTTAATTTATCAGTACCATCAAGCTTTTATCCTTGCTCAAATGAAGCTTTGCTTGCTGATATAAAAACACAGCTTCTACCAGGGGACAACCATATTGGCCTGCTGTTAGTTATGAAGATAGGGGCTACCATTCCCAATAGATTTTTCCCATGTTTTCAAGATGCACTAGCTGCAGAAATTGGATCTCTCCCAAATGAAGGCAGCCCAAACACATAAACTTCTCATCCACCTGTGGAGCCTTACAAAATTTAACTAAAATCCTAACCTTTAACTCCTTTGAATTTCTCCCCTAGGAATACCACATCCCACCCAAGGAACCCTACCAATATCTATGCATTTATTACAATCCAATGCAATGCCATTTACCTTAGTTCTAGATTACAATATTTGCATGCATCTCCAGAACTCAACAACCCCTTGCAAAGGTTTATTTCTATTACATAATTGTTGAAAGCATAACCTGCGTTTCTTCAAAACAGCTATGTTTCGATGGGAAAAAGACATTGGGAAAGAAATTTAAGATCTTCACTGAGAAGTGTGTACTTCTCACAACAACATGGATCCAAAGCGTCATCCATTGTTCATATACTACCCCCTGTAAGTTATTAAAAACTCTCTGTTATGTTGGAGACAATGTGGAAAACCAAACTTTCTGGCCCACATAATGTGGTTATGCAACTCTCTCCAGTCTTACTGGAACAAAATCTCCTCCTTTATCACAGAGATTACTGGGACATCTATAACCATTACAGCTGAACTAGACTTACACTAAATAAATGTTTCTGATTCCATGGTACCCATAAAACCAAAATTTTTAAGTTACTATGTAAAGTTAAGTTAACTTTTTACTAAGAAATAGAGGCAAACTACTCCAAGAATCAGGGAAGTATCCCAAGACCCAAATTCTTAGTGCTCAATGGAAAGGATGAGGGTGCTGAAGACTTGCACATATTCTAAATTTCTTAAACTTTGACAATAATGGTTAATAGATGCTAAATTTATACTTTGATCAGTCACATGCAGCACCTAGAAAAACCAAGAAACTAGGTGTTGTTCTTTTCTCAACCTGTTTCTGATTATTGCCTACCCTACCTTCTGATCATTCTACATTCTTTCTCTCCATCATACCCAGGGGTGGACTGACAACTCATGGGGCCCCCGGGCAATAGGGGATCATGTGACCCCTGTGTCCTTGCTCAAACTCAAAAAAGCCTATGAAAAAGGTACCAGGGGCATCTCATGGGGCCCCCTACTGACCCCAGGCCCTCGGGCAATGTCCGAGTTTACAAATGGTCAGTCCGCCCCTGATCATACCTTCCCTGTTTGATTAGCTCACATTAACTTGGCACAGGCTACAGAAGATATGGGTCTCTATTGCAATACATACACTCACTGACCACTTTATTAAGCACACCTTACCAAGAAAATATCACTCCCACCATTACACCACCACCACCACCAATCTAAACCATTGATTCAAGGCAGGATGGATCCATGCTTTCATGTTGTTTATGCCAAATTCAGATCCTCTACCATCCGAATGTCTGCCCATTCTCCTCTGACATCAACAAGGCATTTTCATCCACTCAACTGCCGCTCACTGGATATTTTCTCTTTTTTGGACCATTCTCTGTAAACCCTAGAGATGGTTGTGTGTGAAAATCCCAGTAGATCAGCAGTTTTTGATATACTCAGACCAGCCTGTCTGGCACCAACAAACATGCCACGTTCAAAGTCACTTAAACCCCTTTTCTTCCCCATTCTGATGCTTTGTTTGAACTTCAGCAAGTCATCTTCACCACATCTAGATGCCTAAATGCATTGAGTTGCTGCCATGTGATTGGCCGATTAGCAATTTGTGTTACCAAGCAATTGACATACAAAGAAAAAACTGGTCACCTACCCAGGTCTATAACTGGCTTTTTAAACAGTGAACATGGAAGGCGTCACAAAGTAAAAAATAGGACTATCCAGTTCAACTTGCCAGCCTACCCCAGTCTAATAATGGCTATTGTCGGCAAGGAACATGGCTAAGTATAACTTATCAAAAGAGGGGGATAAGAAAGCCAATTACCAAGCAATTGAACAGGTGTATCTAATAAAGTGGCCGGTGGGTGTATACATTTATGTTATATGCAGGGGCGGACTGACAACTCATGGGGCCCCCGGGCAATAGGGGATCATGGGGCCCCTGTGTCCTTGCCCAAACTCAAAAAAGCCTATGAAAAAGGTACTAGGGGCATCTCATGGGGCCCCCTACTGACCCCAAGCCCTCGGGCAGTGCCCAAGTTTCCAAATGGTCAGTCCGCCCCTGGTTATATGCCTAGCTTTCAGAGCTGAGCTGTTCCACAAATGTAAGATTCCATGTTATTCCAACCTTTTGCAAACTGAACATTGTGCTCTTCTTATTATTACTTCTAATGCTGGGAATTCTGCAACTCATGTGCTATTTGAAAATGCATTATGCACCTGTGTGTTTCTTCTCTAAACAATAAATAAAAATATATGTAAAAAAGATCAAGTAAGCATACAAAATATATGATATCAAAATACGACACTGACATTGTCCATGAATATAATACTGTTTTGTACCACCACATACAGCTCAAAGGCATCTCCAAAGCATGTAATTTAAATAATGAATGTGTTTGTTTGTATGCCCCTCCATAAACTTCAGTGGAATTTGATTTTAAATTTAGATCTTACACGCGTTGTGCAGGATTAGAGGAACCTTCTGTGAATCAGAGTACTGTGGTCTTAAAAACTTTGGCCCAGCAATTTTTTGCATAAGACCACAAACTTCTAACCTGTTGTAGTTCTAATTCTCATACTGTAGCTATTGATACTGAATATTTTCCTGTATGACTAGGATATACCTTTAAAATTGTGGTAATTATGCAAGTGATTTGAATCAGTTCAGGAAAGATCAGTAGAAATTGAAGGCTAGAAGTGTTGGTGTATGTGTTCATTTTGCATTTGTTAATTTTCTTTGCTAGCTGAAAACTATGATGTCATGCTACTACTTCTGTTGCTCTGTGGTCTTTAAAAGCCAACCACACCAGAACTAACAATCAGCCGATGACAGACCAGAGAGTTTATCAAGTAGATTTCAGCCTTTCTGGGGTAGTCTATTGCTGGTGTTTCAAGCACCCTCCCCTCTGACATCAGGTTTGCCTGGTTCTACAAGCATAATAAACATGTTTGTGCTCCTCTTACCTTCAATCACTCAAGCTTCTAAGTGGCAAACACCTCCACCCATTTTATAATACATGGCTCAGATCCAGTATATACTGTACAGTAAAACCACACCTATGACTGGTAAAGTGAACAGAAGAGGCAGCTCTGCACTACTGAGAAATGTAAATGTACTCTAACTTCAGTTAAAACATTCTTGGCATAACTAAGATTAGCATAGCAATTACATATATATTGTGAGTATACATGTATAGAAGAAAGGATTCTAAAGCTTGAGAAAAAAACTTAAGGAAGAAGATATATTTTGATATGTCAAACAAGTGGTGCTAGTTAGGCAGTGTTTTACTCTGCAAATACAGATGCTGCACACTAGAGCTTTTCTTGTCCTGTATAATGGGGTCATCATTGGTACCTGTTACTGTACTGTATACCGTATTTTTCGCTCCATAAGACGCACCTGACCATAAGATGCACCTAGGTTTTAGAGATGAAAAACAAGAAAAAAAAAATATTCTGAACCAATGGACTGCAGACAGTACAGGGGATGACCAGAGACTGCGGACATAGTACAGGAGATGACCAGAGACTGCGGACAAAGTACAGGGGATGACCAAGAGACTGCGGACATAGTACAGGGGATGACCAGAGACTGCGGACATAGTACAGGAGATGACCAGAGACTGCGGACATAGTACAGGGGATGACCAGAGACTGCGGACATAGTACAGGGGATGACCAGAGACTGCGGACATAGTACAGGGGATGACCAGAGACTGCGGACACAGTGCAGGAGATGACCAGAGACTGCGGACATAGTACAGGGGATGACCAAGAAACTGCGGACATAGTACAGGAGATGACCAAGAGACTGCGGACATAGTACAGGAGATGACCAGAGACTGCGGACACAGTGCAGGGGATGACCAGAGACTGCGGACACAGTGCAGGGGATGACCAGAGACTGCGGACACAGTGCAGGAGATGACCAGAGACTGCGGACACAGTGCAGGAGATGACCAGAGACTGCGGACACAGTGCAGGAGATGACCAGAGACTGCGGACATAGTACAGGAGATGACCAGAGACTGCGGACACAGTACAGCAGATGACCAGAGACTGCGGACACAGTGCAGAGGATGACCAGAGACTGCGGACAGTGCAGGGAATGACCAAAGACTGCGGACAGTGCAGGGAATGACCAGAGACTGCAGACAGTACAGGGAATGACCAGAGACTGCGGACAGTGCAGGGAATGACCAGAGACTGCGGACAGTGCAGGGAATGACCAGAGACTGCGGACAGTGCAGGAAATGACCAGAGACTGCGGACAGTGCAGGGGATGACCAGAGACTGCGGACAGTGCAGGGAATGACCAGAGACTGCGGACAGTGCAGGGAGTGACCAGAGACTGTGGACAGTGCAGGGGGTGACCAGAGACTGCGGACAGTGCAGGGGGTGACCAGAGACTGCGGACAGTGCAGGGGGTGACCAGAGACTGCGGACAGTGCAGGGAATGACCATAGACTGCTGACCTTTGAGGAGGGAGGGGGAGCGGGTACCTGAATTTGACAGGTACCCGCTTCCACTTCCGCGGAGTTGCCTTCCCTCTTCTTCCCGGGCCGGCTTCTGTGACAGCCGGGTGCCCACTGCGCATGTGCCAGAAGCGCTGCGCTTTGAGAATGGCCCGGCACCTTCTGGGACCTTTCATGTGTCCCAGAAGACACCGGACCATTCACAAAGCGCAGCACATGCGCAGTGGGCACCCGGCTGTCACAGAAGCCAGCGCGGGAAGACTGTGCAGCGCTGGAGCGAGGAACAGGTAAGGCCCTGCAGGAGAGAACAGCTGAGCGGCCGGCCCGGTATTCTGACATGGTGGCCGCAAAAATACCGGAATGGCCGCTTTATATTCGCTCCATAAGACGCACTGACATTTTCCCCCCTTTTTTTGGGGGAAAAAAGTGCGTCTTATGGAGCGAAAAATATGGTATATGAACAATGCAAAGTAGCACTGCTTTTTTTATGTCCTAGAGGATATTCTGTTATTTTCAGTATCTAAATTCATTGTATATTGATGCTTACGATCATTTTTTTAATGCATATTATGAATGAGCCCACTCCTAAATATTTTATAATACAAAGCAGCTCAGCGCAACAAAGCAATATAAATATAAGTATGCAAAGCATACAAGTAATTTAAATATATAATACAGTGAATGATTGATAAATAATAATTTAAAAAAGTGACCTGCTCAAAAGAAGAGAGTTTCTCAATCTTCCAAAAATCTTTTTAAATTATGTACAGTCATGGCCAAAAATATTGGCACCCCTGCAATTCTGTCAGATAATGCACCACTTCACTCAGAAAATTGTTTTGGTATTCTCATGTTTATTAATTTTGTTTGTATTGGTATGAAAAAAAAGTGGACAAACAAAATACAAAGCTAAAAAAATTAAAAAGTGAATTGGTGCTGCGCTCATCCAAGTGTGAAAACTACATATGCAAAAAATGTGAATAAGTGCAGACAATAACAGATATCAATAGAAGCAGCACAGTATGCTCTACTGTGCTAGTGACTGAAGTGAACATAAGAAAATAATGATAATAATTGATATGTTTGATGTAATAAAGTGAATCAGTCCCAAAAATTAATAATAGTCCCAAAAAACAGGAAAAACATAATGAGTCTTCAATACACGCCGTAAAACATCCAGTGCTGCAAAAATATATATAAATAATCCTCCACTGGCTAGCGTGCGCTCTCACCTTCCAAATGTGACCCCCAAGAAGTCAAAAATCATAAAGAAACCTCAAATGATGATCCCAAATGGATGGTCCTAGATAGCAATCAAAGAAAAAGGGGTCCTCTCCAATGGTGCTGACAAACACACAAAGGCATGCTCCAGATATGGCCACAGACCTCTATCACCTCCAGTACATCACATGGAAGATTCAAGCAAGAAGACTCCCATAGTGTAATATGTCAAGTACTTTATTGTAAACAACATCCAAAATGACTACGCACATTTAAAATCAGGTCCGCAGACCAAAACAGGCAAAATTATTGGAGCAAAAACTGCATCCAGGATATGACGTCACCACGCTTCTGTCCTACATGTTACGTCATGGGTCACGTGACTTCCTCAGGGCTCAGAAGGTGATTATAGGAAGACTCCCTATATAGAGAGCCCACGCCTCAAAGCATTCAGGGGCGGAGTGCAGTGGCCATTTTCTTGGAGTCCAAACAAGAAGACTCCAAAGAAACACAGCCACAATTACTCTTAAAAGAATATAAAAACAAAGCATAGCAGCAGATCCGAACACGGACCACCGCGGGACATAGAGAGAGGGCATAACAAACCTATTAGCATATTCACTACAGAAAGCAGATACAAATAGAATGATGGGGAGATGTATATAAATAAAATAAGCTAATATTAATATAGTGATATAAAACTATATAAAACTGGCCAGTAATAAACATAATGATCAAAACAGTACTACGGTGATGGAGAAACTAATGATGATAGACTAAAGGAAGATACTCATATAAATGGGAATAATAAGACACACCACTAAGAAAGTGTGAATGGACTAAGACCATCCACCCATCCTCTGGAACTCCCTGCCCCAACCCATCAGATTATCACCTACTCTCCTCTCCTTTAGGCGCACCCAGAAAACCCATCTCTTCAGGGAAGCCTACCCCACCCCCTGCTAACTTGCCGACCTCCTCCACTCTTCCTACCACTCTATCCCCCACAGCTATCTCCTCCTGTGCCACCATCCCCTCCCTCCTAGATTGTAAGTTCGAAAGAGCAGGGCCCTCAATCCCCTCATGTTTTGCATTGTATTGGTATTGTTCTGTCACATGTTCTGTCCCCCTCTGTAATGTACAGCGCTGAGCAAACTATTGGCGCTTTATAAATACTGTATAATAATAATAATAATAATAAAAGAGCCAGTAATGAGATATCATTAAAAATAGAGATAAAATCATAAGCATTCAAAAAAATAATAAAATTTAATAAAATGAAAAAAAAAGAGAGAGACTGATTAAAACCATGCAGTTAACCTAAAAATCACTAATAAAACAAATTATGTCAAACTCAATATTCAGTCATAAGGGGGTATCCATTGTATAAATCCATCGTGATTCAGCCTGACTCAGAGCCCGAATCTTATCATTGCCTCTCCAATGGGGTTGAAATTTCTCAATCCCCCCAAAAACAATAGAGAAGACGGATCCTTGTCATGATGGGTGGCAAAATGTTTAGAAAGATTTTGTTTTGGGGTAACCTTTTTTAATATTTCGAACATGTTCCCTCAGCCTTTTCCGTAATGGTCTTTTAGTTCTTCCTATATATTGTAACCCACAACCACATTTCTACATGTAATAAAATTCTTGATTTTTCAATTCTGACCCATTGCTACATGATGAAAAGATATTCCTTTTAGTATTCTGGCCTTTGCATAGCACGCAGGGGCAGACTGACAACTCATGGGGCCCCCGGGCAATAGGGGATCATGGGGCCCCTTGTCCTTGCCCAAACTCAAGAAAGCCTATGAAAAAGGTACCAGGGGCATCTCATGGGGCCCCCTACTGACCCCCGGCCCTCAGGCAGTGCCAGAGTTTCCAAATGGTCAGTCCGCCCCTGATAGCACTGTTTACAGGGAAAAAACCCATTCCTATCCAAAAAAGTGACCTTTCTATTTCACTTCGGGGGGATCTACCACATTTTTTGTCAGTTTGAGACTTAGATTGGGGGTCCGCCTATAAACAAATTTCGGTTGTGCAGGGAGAACATCTTTCAATTGTTTATTTGCCCTCAGGAGTGCCCAATATCTTTCAAATATTCTATCACTTTGTGATGTACATTAAAGTCCATAGTGATAGGCATTTGGTCACACAGTGCATCCTCCTTCACCCTATCTTTAATCAGGGTATTTCGATCCAGTTTAGCTACCTCTTGAATTACTTCTTCTATAGCACTGGATTGGTAACCTTTCTTGATAAAGCGTTCTCCTATTATTTTAGGTTGATCTTGAAAGTCCTTTTCATGAGTACAATTCCGTCTCAATCGGATAAAATGTTCTTTCAGAATATTTAATAGCCATGGCAGACAATGACAACTATCAAAGGGAGTATACCCATTTCTTGAAAAAATAAGAAAAGATCAGTGCATACAGATTCCCCAATTCTTATTACAATGGACACTAAACACAATAGATGTAAATAGGTATGGAAGTCCAAAAGAGACATGTAAAATAACGTCCAAAAAGATTAATGAAATAAGTCCATGAAACACTCAGGCAAGCTCATGAGACTGTAGCAGGCTCTGGATGAAGATAAAGAAGGAGAAAAAAGCGTCTCTAAGTGTAATCTATAGTACATTTATTAGATAACATAATAAGAACCACTCACATGGTAAGGAAAAACAACAGACATGTGTGATAAGCCGAGGAGCAAGGCAGTGTCCTTGATAAGTGCACCGTGGTCAGCGCTAGAGAAGATTCGGGATGTTTCACTGAAAGCCAGCCGGCATGTGTGAAGGACAAAGATGGCGGCCGGAGTCCACCCTGGAGCGCAGCGTCAGCATCAACGTGATAACGTGGGAATGTCCAGCATGCAATGCGACTCGTTTCGAAGCTGGTGAAAGGCAAATGAGCGCTCAGTATGAGATGCTTAGTATCCCGCAAATAAGATCTGTTTTTTTGTACCAAGGGTTGTAGGAAATGATCAATAAACTGAAATAACCTAGCCCCTACCGACTGAATACCGTTGATGATGGGCCGACCCAGTGGCTTGAGACTATCTTTATGTATTTTATCTTTATGTATTTTCGGTAGCGTATAAATAACTAAAACACAACAAGTATCTGGAACCAAATACCTAGATTCCTTATCATTCAGGATATTCATTTTTGCCCCTCTTTAATAGATGATCCAATTCCTTCTTGCACTTCATGGTAGGATTTAGAGATGAGCGAATCGAACTCGGCGAAGTGGAATTCGTTTCGAATATTAGGAAAATTTTGATTCGCGACGAATCCGAAAATTAGCAGACTTCGGATGCGCGAATCGAAATTTTTCCTAAAATGGCGGCGACATGTGCGGCGACGGAGCGGGGATGTCTGGGAAGGCGCGCAGACAAGGCGCGCTGACCCATAATGCATTCATTCATGACATGTGATCGCATTAGCCAATCAGCAGCCAGCCAGCCAGCACTGTGTAATGGTCGAGCTATAAATGGCGGCCATTTTAGAATTCTCCATTTGCCTCCAGTCATTCAAGAGAGGCAGACCTGGCTGTATTGAGGGAGAGAGTTAGAGACACAGAAACGTTACTTAGGGCCAGAGAAACGTTACTTAGGGACACAGAAACGTTACTTAGGGCCAGAGAAACGTTACTTAGGGCCACAGAATCGTTACTTAGGGACACAGAAACGTTACTTAGGGCCACAGAAACGTTACTTAGGGCCACAGAAACGTTACTTAGGGCCACAGAATCGTTACTTAGGGCCACAGAAACGTTACTTAGGGTCACAGAAACATTACTTAGGGCCACAGAATCGTTACTTAGGGACACAGAACCGTTACTTAGGGCCACAGAAACGTTACTTAGGGACACAGAATTGTTACTCAGGGACAGACACAGAATTGTTACTGAGGGACACAGAATTGTTACTGAGGGACACAGAATTGTTACTCAGGGACAGACACAGAATTGTTACTCAGGGACAGACACAGAATTGTTACTCAGGGACAGACACTGAATTGTTACTCAGGGACAGACACTGAATTGTTACTCAGGGACAGACACAGAATTGTTACTCAGGGACAGACACAGAATTGTTACTCAGGGACAGACACAGAATTGTTACTGAGGGACACAGAATTGTTACTGAGGGCCACAGAATTGTTACTGAGGGACACAGAATTGTTACTCAGGGACAGACACAGAATTGTTATTCAGGGACAGACACAGAATTGTTACTCAGGGACAGACACAGAATTGTTACTCAGGGACAGACACAGAATTGTTACTGAGGGACACAGAATTGTTACTGAGGGACACAGAATTGTTACTCAGGGACACAGAATTGTTACTGAGGGACACAGAATTGTTACTGAGGGACACAGAATTGTTACTGAGGGACACAGAATTGTTACTCAGGGACAGACACAGAATTGTTACTGAGGGACACAGAATTGTTACTGAGGGACACAGAATTGTTACTGAGGGACAGACACAGAATTGTTACTCAGGGACAGACACAGAATTGTTACTCAGGGACAGACACAGAATTGTTACTCAGGGACAGACACAGAATTGTTACTGAGGGACACAGAATTGTTACTGAGGGACACAGAATTGTTACTCAGGGACACAGAATTGTTACTGAGGGACACAGAATTGTTACTGAGGGACACAGAATTGTTACTGAGGGACACAGAATTGTTACTCAGGGACAGACACAGAATTGTTACTGAGGGACACAGAATTGTTACTGAGGGCCACAGAATTGTTACTGAGGGACACAGAATTGTTACTCAGGGACAGACACAGAATTGTTACTCAGGGACAGACACAGAATTGCTACTCAGGGACAGACACAGAATTGTTACTCAGGGACAGACACAGAATTGTTACTGAGGGACACAGAATTGTTACTGAGGGACACAGAATTGTTACTCAGGGACAGACACAGAATTGTTACTCAGGGAAAGACACAGAATTGTTACTCAGGGACAGACACAGAATTGTTACTCAGGGACAGACACAGAATTGTTACTGAGGGACACAGAATTGTTACTGAGGGACACAGAATTGTTACTCAGGGACAGACACAGAATTGTTACTCAGGGACAGACACAGAATTGTTACTGAGGGACACAGAATTGTTACTGAGGGACACAGAATTGTTACTGAGGGACACAGAATTGTTACTCAGGGACACAGAATTGTTACTCAGGGACAGACACAGAATTGTTACTCAGGGACAGACACAGAATTGTTACTGAGGGACACAGAATTGTTACTGAGGGACACAGAATTGTTGCTGAGGGACACAGAATTGTTACTCAGGGACACAGAATTGTTACTCATGGACACAGAATTGTTACTCAGGGACAGACACAGAATTGTTACTCAGTGACAGACACAGAATTGTTACTGAGGGACACAGAATTGTTACTGAGGGACACAGAATTGTTACTGAGGGACACAGAATTGTTACTCAGGGACACAGAATTGTTACTCAGGGACAGACACAGAATTGTTACTCAGGGACAGACACAGAATTGTTACTGAGGGACACAGAATTGTTACTGAGGGACACAGAATTGTTACTCAGGGACAGACACAGAATTGTTACTCAGGGACAGACACAGAATTGTTACTGAGGGACACAGAATTGTTACTGAGGGACACAGAATTGTTACTGAGGGACACAGAATTGTTACTCAGGGACACAGAATTGTTACTCAGGGACAGACACAGAATTGTTACTCAGGGACAGACACAGAATTGTTACTGAGGGACACAGAATTGTTACTGAGGGACACAGAATTGTTACTGAGGGGCATAGAATTGTTACTCAGGGACAGAGAATTGTTACTCATGGACACAGAATTGTTACTCAGGGACAGACACAGAATTGTTACTGAGGGACACAGAATTGTTACTCAGGGACACAGAATTGTTACTCAGGGACACAGAATTGTTACTCAGGGACAGACACAGAATTGTTACTGAGGGACACAGAATTGTTACTGAGGGACACAGAATTGTTACTCAGGGACAGACACAGAATTGTTACTGAGGGACACAGAATTGTTACTCAGGGACACAGAATTGTTACTGAGGGACACAGAATTGTTACTCAGGGACACAGAATTGTTACTCAGGGACAGACACAGAATTGTTACTGAGGGACACAGAATTGTTACTGAGGGACACAGAATTGTTACTGAGGGACACAGAATTGTTACTGAGGGACACAGAATTGTTACTCAGGGACACAGAATTGTTACTCAGGGACACAGAATTGTTACTCAGGGACAGACACAGAATTGTTACTGAGGGACAGACACAGAATTGTTACTCAGGGACAGACACAGAATTGCTACTGAGGGACACAGAATTGTTACTGAGGGACACAGAATTGTTACTCAGGGACAGACACAGAATTGTTACTCAGGGACAGACACAGAATTGTTACTGAGGGACACAGAATTGTTACTGAGGGATACAGAATTGTTACTGAGGGACACAGAATTGTTACTCAGGGACAGACACAGAATTGTTACTGAGGGACACAGAATTGTTACTGAGGGACACAGAATTGTTACTCAGGGACAGACACAGAATTGTTACTCAGGGACAGACACAGAATTGTTACTGAGGGACACAGAATTGTTACTGAGGGACACAGAATTGTTACTGAGGGACACAGAAGTGTTACTGAGGGACACAGAATTGTTACTCAGGGACACAGAATTGTTACTCAGGGACAGACACAGAATTGTTACTCAGGGACACAGAATTGTTACTCAGGGACACATAATCGTTGAATTAAAGAGTATGTCAGACAACATGCAGAGGAGTGGCAGAGGAGGCAATGTTTTAGGAGCGAGCAGACGTGGCAGCAGAGGAAGGGGTCGAGGCAGCACTAGTCGCAGCCAGAGGCCATTGCTCCTGGTGTCATCCAGCGGTCGTGTCTCCACCGACAACCCTGCCGTCATCGATTGGTTGGCTCGGTTGTCTTCCTCTTCCCAGGTCACCTCTGACACCTACAGCCAACGGTCGGTGGGTACGTCAGACACAACCGTTAGTTGGCATGGCCTGGGAGCAAGCCCACTGAAATCACGTGTCCTCTACCTGCCCCTGTCCTTTGGTGTTCCCTCACCAAGCGAAGTATCGCATGCTGTGGGCTCAGCCCCACTGTACAGTGAGGAAGAGCTAACAGAGGGCGGTCAGGAACGGGGGGAGACATCCGCCTCTTCAGCAGCCAGGCGAAGAAGTAGTGGCGAGGAGAGTGGCTCGGTAGCCGGTCTAGAGACAGGTCTGTCTCCTGACCCACACGCAGCCGAGGGGGCTAGTAGTGAGGCGGAGACCCTAATTGATGATGATGAGGCTGATCGCACTTGGCAGCCTCGTCGTCATCAGGCAATTGCTTCCGCATCATCAGGAGAAGAGGGTGGCAGCTTGGCAGCGAGCAACACAGTCAGTGGGTTGCCCAGGAGGCAGCAGGGTCGCAGCAGTGTCAGTGGAGGCAAACGGCCACGGAGTAGAGCACCAGCTCCACTGCAGCCTACCACCACGGCCAGTAGTGGTGCCGGTGTGCACGGAGGAAGTAGCAGTCAGCCAGTGAGGAGTATCGGGGGCAAAGTTTCCTACTCGGCGGTGTGGCAATTTTTCGTCAAGCCGCCTGAGGAAGTAAACGTAGCCGTATGTCGACTATGTGGCCAGAAAGTCAAGCGTGGCCAGGGGGCCCATGTTGGGACTACAGCGTTGCGTCAGCATATGCAGCGTCGCCATTTGGTGGCCTGGGAAAACCGTGATAAAGATACGGCGGTTCTGCCTGCCCCAGCCCCCGCTCCATCACCCGCTCCGTTACTTGCTCCGTCACCCGACGTCAATCGCCCTCTATCAGCCAGTCAAGGCTCCAACACCTCTGCTGAGGGGAGTTGTCGCTCATTGGCATCTTCCGCTCGTTCAGATGCTCCTTCTCCTGCTACTCCTCTTCACGGATTCCGTCAGCAGTCTTTCTTGGAATCCGTTTCCAAGAGACAACAGTTTGCGAGCACGCACCAGACGGTGCAAAAGCTGAACGTCCTCCTGTCCAAGTTGCTGGTGCTGCAGTCCCTCCCTTTCCAAGTGGTGGACTCAGCACCTTTCCGAGAAATGATGGCTTGTGCCGCGCCGCAGTGGACAGTGCCAAGCCGTCATTTCTTTGCCAAAAAGGCAGTGCCAGCCCTGCATTCACATGTAGAAGAGATGGTGGGCCAGTCTTTGAGCATGTCGGTCTCTGCCAAAGTGCACGGCAGTGCCGACGTGTGGAGCTGTAACTACGGTCAGGGACAGTACATGTCATTTACGGCCCACTGGGTGAACGTGGTGCCGGCACAGCCGCACCAGCAACTTGGACAGGTCACGCCGCTTTTGCCTCCACGTTTGCACGTCCTTGGTCCACAAAAGATGTCCGCCTCTACCACCTCTTCTTCCGCCGTGTCCTCAGCCGCCACCCCCGTGCCAAGTCCCATTACCCGACCGGCATATCACATGTGCAGGGCGCAACGGTGTCACGCTGTGCTGCACCTGGTATGCCTTGGCGAACGTAGTCACACAGGGGAGGAACTTCTGAGTGTAATGAACAGAGAAATCGACAGATGGCTGTCTCCGCGCAAACTGAAAATCGGAACCATGTTGACCGACAACGGAAAGAACATGGTGTCTGCTCTGCGTCAAGGAAGGTTGTGCCATGCGCCATGCATGGCTCACGTGTTCAATCTGGTTGTCAAGCGGTTCCTAAAATCCACCATCCCACTGCAAGACATCCTTAAAATGTCACGTAAACTTTGCATGCATTTCAGCCATTCCTACACCGCAAAGCACACCCTCTGTTAGGAATGGACTGGCCAGCAATGGTGGGACTCACCTGCCTTTTGATCTGCAGTACCAGGGCTGGCCAGCGGGTGCTCCCAGCAATCAGAGACTCAACCTTTCAGCCAGCTAACACCTGGAACTGATGATACTGGTGTATTTAAGGGATGGCCAGACTTGCAGACTCTGCCTTGGTGTTGTGTTTGTCCTGGGCCCTGTATCTGTCCTGCATCCTGTTTCTGGTCCTTTGCTGACTTCTCCTGCTCTGATCCTGGCTTGTGACCCTGACCATCCCTCTGTCTGACCCTCTGTACTATGCTGCTTGCTACCTGCTGAACCTGGCCTGTGACCCCGACCATTCTCCGCTTGCTCCCCCTGTACCTACCTGCCCAATTGATATTGACCCGGCCTGCCTGACGACGCTTGCTTGTATATACTGTTATCTGTGGGTGGTTTGGTTTGGTTTGTTTGCACCGTATTATGTTTTAGTATTGCACTGCGTTTATGTTTGTACTGTTAGTGTTAATAAATTATATTGTTTATAACATATCTGAGGTCTGCGTTTCCCTGCTTCAGTCACACACCTCTGGTCATACCTGGGAGCCCTGACATTACACCAAGGCCAATCCTGACCAGAAGTGGCTGCACAGGGAAGCCATCTTGGCTTGTTGATGGGAAGGATGGATCTTGAGGAGGTTGAGTATTTATATCTGCTAGTGTTTGATGACAGGGAGTATGCTTATCAAACTCTGAAGGAGTATACCCGGGATGAATTGCTAGAATGTATACGGCTCGCTCATGTTCTAGTAGATCAGGGCACAGTGTTCTCTGAGGTGCAGCCATTGATTGAGGTTTGTGCAGAGTTGGTTTCATCTGGTTCCCCCGAATGCAGGGATGAATTTTTGCCACCATTTAGTGCAGACCAGGTAGAGTCCCTGGTGTGGTTATTAGAGGATGATGTGGGTTACTTTCTGGAGCGTTATTCCACATGTTCACCACAGACACTGACAGATTGTATAAACGCAGTGCAGTCATTGACCAGACAGACTTTGTGTAAGCTCAGCTTTGTTCAACCCCTACTGCAGACATGGACAGATTTGTTGCACCCAGCCTCAGTCAGCTTACAAAGACCCAGTCCTGCTTCTAACTCTACTCCTGTATTCCCACCAGCTCCTCCAGTTACAGCCCAGTATACTTGGCTATCTACCGCATGTCAGTACCCTGTTCCCACTCGCTGCACCTATCCTGCCTTTAACCCTGTAAAAAAGCCCTCTGTAGCAACTGCTCCCTCTCCTGTTCCATCCTCCAGTTCTTCTCTGTCTCCAGCTGCTCCATTCGTTTGCAGACCTGCGTTTACTTGCAGTGCTCCAATAGTTAAAACCAGAAAAAAGCGAAAATTCTTTCCAACCAATACCATCCTGCCAGTATCCAAACCGGTGAGCCTGCCTTCCGTGGTTCAGACTGATGCCTGTACGCAGCCTGTAGCCTCTACTCGGCCTGAAGCCTCTCCTCGGCCTGATGCCTGTACTCGGCCTGAAGCCTCTACTCGGCCTGATGCCTGTACTCGGCCTGATGCCTCTACTCGGCCTGATGCCTCTACTCGGCCTGATGCCTCTACTCGGCCTGAAGCCTCTACGCGGCCTGAAGCCTCTCCTCGGCCTGAAGCCTCTCCTCGGCCTGAAGCCTCTACGCGGCCTGAAGCCTCTACTCGGCCTGATGCCTGTACTCGGCCTGATGCCTGTACTCGGCCTGATGCCTCTCTTCAGCCTGATGCCTCTACTCGGCCTGATGCCTCTACTCGGCCTGATGCCTCTACTTGGCCTGATGCCTCTACTCGGCCTGAAGCCTCTACTCGGCCTAATGCCTCTACCCAGCATGATGAACTGATCCAGCCTGACGATCCTATTAGGCCAGTTGACTCGATGCCCGCTGTTGATCCAGATGATCCGGTACCTGATCCGGTGCCCGCTGTCGTGCCAATTGACTCAGAGCCCGCTGTCGTACCTGGTGACTCGGTGCCCACTGCCTTGCCAGATGACGCGGTGCCCGCTGGCAAGCCAAATGACCTGATGCCTGGTGACCTAGTATCCGCTGTCATACCTGATGACCCGATGCCCGCTGTCGAGCCAGACAATCCGGTACCTGATGACCCGGTGCCCACTGTCGTGCCTGTTGACTCGGAGACCACTGCCTTGCCAGATGACGCGGTGCCCGCTGTCGAGCCAAATGACCTGATGCCTGGTGACCCGATGCCCGCTGTCCAGTCAGACGATCCAATGTCTGACCCAGTGCCCGCGGTCATACCAGTTGACTCGGAGCCCACTGCCTTGCCAGATGACGCGGTGCCCGCGGTCGAGCCAAATGACCTGATGCCTGGTGACCCGATGCCCGCTGTCCAGCCAGACGATTCAATGTCTGCCCCGGTGCCCGCGGTCATGCAAGTTGACTCGGAGCCCACTGCCTTGCCAGATGACGCGGTGCTCGCTGTCGAGCCAAATGACCTGATGCCTGGTGACCCGATGCCCGCTGTCCAGCCAGACCATCCAATGTCTGACCCAGTGCCTGCGGTCATACCAGTTGACTCGGAGCCCACTGTCGTGCCTGGTGTCTCGGTGCCCGCCGCTCCGCCTGGGGGCCCGAGACCTGTTGCTCCGCTTGGGGGTCCAGCGCCCGCCGCTCCGCCTGGGGATCCGGCGCCCGCCGCCCCGCCTGGGGGCCTGAGACCTGTCGCTCTGCCTGAGGGCCCGAGACCTGTCGCTCCGCCTGGGGGTCCGGCACCTGCCACTCCGCTTGAGGGCCCGAGACCTGTCGCTCCTCCTGGGGGTCCGGCGCCCGCCGCTCCGCCTGAGGGCCCGAGACCTGTCGCTCCACCTGGGGGTCCGGCGCCCGCCGCTCCGCCTGAGGGCCCGAGACCTGTCGCTCCATCTGGGGGTCCGGCGCCCGCCGCTCCGCCTGAGGGCCCGAGACCTGTCGCTCCTCCTGGGGGTCCGGCGCCCGCCGCTCCGCCTGAGGGCCCGAGACCTGTCGCTCCTCCTGGGGGTCCGGCGCCCGCCGCTCCGCCTGAGGGCCCGAGACCTGTCGCTCCGCCTGGGGGTCCGGCGCCCGCCGCTCCGCCTGAGGGCCCGAGACCTGTCGCTCCACCTGGGGGTCCGGCGCCCGCCGCTCCGCCTGAGGGCCCGAGACCTGTCGCTCCATCTGGGGGTCCGGCGCCCGCCGCTCCGCCTGAGGGCCCGAGACCTGTCGCTCCTCCTGGGGGTCCGGCGCCCGCCGCTCCGCCTGAGGGCCCGAGACCTGTCGCTCCGCCTGGGGGTCCGGCGCCTGCCGCTCCGCCTGAGGGCCCGAGACCTGTCGCTCCACCTGGGGGTCCGGCGCCCACCGCTCCGCCTGAGGGCCCGAGACCTGTCGCTCTATCTGGAGGTCCGGCACCCGCCGCCCCGCCTGGGGGCACGATGCCTGTCGCCCCGCCTGGGGGCACGATGCCCGTCGCCCCGCCTGGGGGCACGATGCCCGTCGCCGCGCCTGGGGGCCCGATGCCCGTCGCCCCTCCTGGGGGCCCGATGCCCGTGGCCCCTCCTGGGGGCCCGATGCCCGTGGCCCCTCCTGGGGGCCCGATGCCTGTCGCCCCGCTTGGGGGCACGATGCCTGTCGCCCCGCTTGGGGGCACGATGCCTGTCGCCCCGCCTGGGGGCCCGGTGCCTGTCGCCCCGCCTGGGGGCCCGGTGCCTGTCGCCCCGCCTGGGGGCCCGGTGCCTGTCGCCCCGCCTGGGGGCCCGGTGCCTGTCGCCCCGCCCGGGGGCCCGGTGCCTGTCGCCCCGCCCGGGGGCCCGGTGCCTTCCGCCCCGCCCGGGGGCCCGGTGCCTTCCGCCCCGCCCGGGGGCCCGGTGCCTGACGCCCCGCCCGGGGGCCCGGTGCCTGACGCCCCACCCGGGGGCCCGGTGCCTGCTGCTCCGCCCGGGGGCCCGGTGCCTGTAGCCCCGCCCGGGGGCCCGGTGCCTGCTGATCCGCCCGGGGGCCCGGTGCCTGCTGCTTCGCCTGGTAATCCGATGTGCCTCTGCCCGGAGTCCTGCCCGATGTGCCTCTGCCCGGAGTCCTGCCCGATGTGCCTCTGCCCGGAGTCCTGCCCGATGTGCCTCTGCCCGGAGTCCTGCCCGATGTGCCTCTGCCCGGAGTCCTGCCCGATGTGCCTCTGCCTGGAGTCCTGCCCGATGTGCCTCTGCCCGGAGTCCTGCCCGATGTGCCTCTGCCCGATGTGCCTCTGCCCGGAGTCCTGCCCGATGTGCCTCTGCCCGGAGTCCTGCCCGATGTGCCTCTGCCCGGTGTGCCTCTGCCCGGAGTCCAGCCCGGTGTGCCGCTGCCTGGAGTCCTGCCCGGTGTGCCAGTCTTTGATATCCCGCCAGTTGCCAGACCCGGGCGGTGGAACATTTTGCCCAGCTAGAACTGTTTGGAGCGTCCTGAGGCCGCTCCTTGAGGGGGGGGTACTGTTAGGAATGGACTGGCCAGCAATGGTGGGACTCACCTGCCTTTTGATCTGCAGTACCAGGGCTGGCCAGCGGGTGCTCCCAGCAATCAGAGACTCAACCTTTCAGCCAGCTAACACCTGGAACTGATGATACTGGTGTATTTAAGGGATGGCCAGACTTGCAGACTCTGCCTTGGTGTTGTGTTTGTCCTGGGCCCTGTATCTGTCCTGCATCCTGTTTCTGGTCCTTTGCTGACTTCTCCTGCTCTGATCCTGGCTTGTGACCCTGACCATCCCTCTGTCTGACCCTCTGTACTATGCTGCTTGCTACCTGCTGAACCTGGCCTGTGACCCCGACCATTCTCCGCTTGCTCCCCCTGTACCTACCTGCCCAATTGATATTGACCCGGCCTGCCTGACGACGCTTGCTTGTATATACTGTTATCTGTGGGTGGTTTGGTTTGGTTTGTTTGCACCGTATTATGTTTTAGTATTGCACTGCGTTTATGTTTGTACTGTTAGTGTTAATAAATTATATTGTTTATAACATATCTGAGGTCTGCGTTTCCCTGCTTCAGTCACACACCTCTGGTCATACCTGGGAGCCCTGACACCCTCCTTGAGCTGCAGCGGCAGAACGGAATTCCACAGCATCGCCTGATCTGCGACGTTGCAACAAGGTGGAATTCAACCCTACACATGTTAGACCGCCTTTACGAACAGCGAAAGGCCATCACCGATTTCCTGATGTTACAAGCGGATAAAGGTACTCCCCTGTGTAACTTAGATGTCAGCCATTGGCAGCTCATGCGTGACACCTGCCGCTTGCTCAGGCCCTTTGAGGAGGCCACGCTATTCGTGAGTCGGCAGGACTATGGGATGAACGACGTCATTCCTCTGTTGCACAGATCTCAACGCCACATGACCCCCGTGGGGGCAGGACAGGAAGAAGAGGAGGAGGTAGAGGAGGACATTTGTGCTCAGGAATTATTGAGTGAAATGGGTGGTTTTTCCACTCAGCGGACAGGAGTGGAGGAGCAGGAGCATCTGGTAGAGGAGGAGGAGGAGACAGAGGACCCAGACGCACCGTGGCAGTATGCTGTGGAGATGGAGGCAGGGAGTCCCTCGCATTCCTTGGCACAAATGGCCCATAGCATGCTCGGTTGCTTGCGTAGCGACAGCCGAATAATAACCATCAGACAGAGGGATGACTTTTGGCTGTCCACCTTGTTGGACCCTCGATACCGTTCAAAAATGGTGGCCTTTTTCACACCTGCTGAGAGGGAGGCCAAAATAACGTACTATAAAAACCACCTATGTAGTCAGTTGGTCTCAGCCTTTCTGCGCCAACGTCCATCCTCAGACACTGTGGGCCCTGTGCGCTCGCGTTCCGCTGCCATGGCAGCAGGGGAGGGGTGGGGTGGTAGGAGCAGTGGCAGCTCCACCAGCAGCGGCTGCCTCAGTCTGCAGTCGATGATGAGTAGCTTTCTTCACCAGCGCAGTGAGGAAACTACTAACCAGCCGCAGCAGCAGCAGCAGCAGCAGCATCAGGTGGACCTGGAGCAGGACCTCAAACAACAGGCTTGGGCCTACTTGGACAGCACCCTGCCAACCGAGGTAGACAATCCCCTTGACTACTGGGCAACGAAACTTGACCTTTGGCCCCAACTAGCTGAATTTGCCCTTGAAAGGCTGTCATGCCCGGCCAGTAGCGTGGCATCGGAGCGCGTGTTTAGTGCGGCAGGAGGTATTGTAACTCCGCGGAGGACACGACTGTCCACCCAAAGTGTGGAGAGACTCACGTTTGTGAAAATGAATCAGGCGTGGATTAGTCTGGATTTCAAACCGCCAGTTCCTGACACAACTGACTAAATCCGCCATGAATCATGCCCCAAACATGTGCCACTTTCAGGTCTCCTCACACTGCTGGTGTGTTCCATTTTTTGTCATAGGGTGCTGGCAGATTACGGGCCTCCCATTGCTGCTGCCAGGCCCGTAATCTGCCATGGGCCCCCGTACCGCCTCCTCATGCTGCTGCCAGGTCCAGAGTCTCTCATGGGTCCCTGTACGGCCTCCCATTGCTGCTATCTCCATCGCCACACTCTGCCATGTGCCACTTTCAGGTCTCCTCACACTGCTGGTGTGTTCCATTTTTTGTCATAGGGTGCTGGCAGATTACGGGCCTCCCATTGCTGCTGCCAGGCCCGTAATCTGCCATGGGCCCCTGTACCGCCTCCTCAGGCTGCTGCCAGGTCCAGAGTCTCTCATGGGTCCCTGTACGGCCTCCCATTGCTGCTGTCTCCATCGCCACACTCTGCCATGTGCCACTTTCAGGTCTCCTCACACTGCTGGTGTGTTACATTTTTTGTCATAGGGTGCTGGCAGATTACGGGACTCCCATTGCTGCTGCCAGGCCCGTAATCTGCCATGGGCCCCTGTACCGCCTCCACATGCTGCTGCCAGGTCCAGAGTCTCTCATGGGTCCCTGTACTGCCTCCCATTGCTGCTGTCTCCATCGCCACACTCTGCCATGTGCCACTTTCAGGTCTCCTCACACTGCTGGTGTGTTACATTTTTTGTCATAGGGTGCTGGCAGATTACGGGCCTCCCATTGCTGCTGCCAGGCCCGTAATCTGCCATGGGCCCCTGTACCGCCTCCTCATGCTGCTGCCAGGTCCAGAGTCTCTCATGGGTCCCTGTACGGCCTCCCATTGCTGCTGTCTCCATCGCCACACTCTGCCATGTGCCACTTTCAGGTCTCCTCACACTGCTGGTGTGTTACATTTTTTGTCATAGGGTGCTGGCAGATTACGGGCCTCCCATTGCTGCTGCCAGGCCCATAATCTGCCATGGGCCCCTGTACCGCCTCCTCATGCTGCTGCCAGGTCCACAGTGTCTCATGGGTCCCTGTGCGGCCTCCCATTGCTGCTGTCTCCATCGCCACACTCTGCCATGTGCCACTTTCAGGTCTCCTCACACTGCTGGTGGGTTCCATTTTTTGTCATAGGGTGCTGGCAGATTACGGGCCTCCCATCGCTGCTGCCAGGCCCGTAATCTGCCATGGGCCCCTGTACCGCCTCCTTTTGCTGCTGCCAGGTCCAGAGTCTCTCATGGGTCCCTGTACGGCCTCCCATTGCTGCTGTCTCCATCGCCACACTCTGCCATGTGCCACTTTCAGGTCTCCTCACACTGCTGGTGTGTTACATTTTTTGTCATAGGGTGCTGGCAGATTACGGGCCTCCCATTGCTGCTGCCAGGCCCGTAATCTGCCATGGGCCCCATTACCGCCTCCTCATGCTGCTGCCAGGTCCAGAGTGTCTCATGGGTCCCTGTACGGCCTCCCATTGCTGCTGTCTCCATCGCCACACTCTGCCATGTGCCACTTTCAGGTCTCCTCACACTGCTGGTGTGTTACATTTTTTGTCATAGGGTGCTGGCAGATTACGGGCTTCCCATTGCTGCTGCCAGGCCCGTAATCTGCCATGGGCCCCTGTACCGCCTCCTCATGCTGCTGCCAGGTGCACAGTGTCTCATGGGTCCCTGTACGGCCTCCCATTGCTGCTGTCTCCATCGCCACACTCTGCCATGTGCCACTTTCAGGTCTCCTCACACTGCTGGTGTGTTCCATTTTTTGTCATAGGGTGCTGGCAGATTACGGGCCTCTCATTGCTGCTGCCAGGCCCGTAATGTGCCATGGGCCCCCGTACCGCCTCCTCATGCTGCTGCCAGGTCCAGAGTCTCTCATGGGTCCCTGTACGGCCTCCCATTGCTGCTGTCTCCATCGCCACACTCTGCCATGTGCCACTTTCAGGTCTCCTCACACTGCTGGTGTGTTACATTTTTTTGTCATAGGGTGCTGGCAGATTACGGGCCTCCCATTACTGCTGCCAGGCCCGTAATCTGCCATGGGCCCCTGTACCGCCTCCTCATGCTGCTGCCAGGTCCACAGTGTCTCATGGGTCCCTGTACGGCCTCCCATTGCTGCTGTCTCCAACGCCACACTCTGCCATGTGCCACTTTCAGGTCTCCTCACACTGCTGGTGGGTTCCATTTTTTGTCATAGGGTGCTGGCAGATTACGGGCCTCCCATTGCTGCTGCCAGGCCCGTAATCTGCCATGGGCCCCCGTACCGCCTCCTCATGCTGCTGCCAGGTCCAGAGTCTCTCATGGGTCCCTGTACGGCCTCCCATTGCTGCTGTCTTCATCGCCACACTCTGCCATGTGCCACTTTCAGGTCTCCTCACACTGCTGGTGTGTTACATTTTTTGTCATAGGGTGCTGGCAGATTACGGGCCTCCCATTGCTGCTGCCAGGCCCGTAATCTGCCATGGGCCCCTGTACCGCCTCCTCATGCTTTTGCCAGGTCCACAGTCTCTCATGGGTCCCTGTACGGCCTCCCATTGCTGCTGTCTCCATCGCCACACTCTGCCATGTGCCACTTTCAGGTCTCCTCACACTGCTGGTGTGTTACATTTTTTGGCATAGGGTGCTGGCAGATTACGGGCCTCCCATTGCTGCTGCCAGGCCCGTAATCTGCCATGGGCCCCAGCACCGCCTCCTCATGCTGCTGCCAGGTCCAGAGTCTCTCATGGGTCCCTGTACGGCCTCCCATTGCTGCTGTCTCCATCGCCACACTCTGCCATGTGCCACTTTCAGGTCTCCTCACACTGCTGGTGTGTTACATTTTTTGTCATAGGGTGCTGGCAGATTACGGGCCTCCCATTGCTGCTGCCAGGCCCGTAATCTGCCATGGGCCCCTGTACCGCCTCCTCATGCTGCTGCCAGGTCCAGAGTCTCTCATGGGTCCCTGTACGGCCTCCCATTGCTGCTGTCTCCATCGCCACACTCTGCCATGTGCCACTTTCAGGTCTCCTCACACTGCTGGTGTGTTACATTTTTTGTCATAGGATGCTGGCAGATTACGGGCCTCCCATTGCTGCTGCCAGGCCCGTAATCTGCCATGGGCCCCAGTACCGCCTCCTCATGCTGCTGCCAGGTCCACAGTCTCTCATGGGTCCCTGTACGGCCTCCCATTGCTGCTGTCTCCATCGCCACACTCTGCCATGTGCCACTTTCAGGTCTCCTCACACTGCTGGTGTGTTACATTTTTTGTCATAGGGTGCTGGCAGATTACGGGCCTCCCATTGCTGCTGCCAGGCCCGTAATCTGCCATGGGCCCCTGTACCGCCTCCTCATGCTGCTGCCAGGTCCACAGTGTCTCATGGGTCCCTGTACGGCCTCCCATTGCTGCTGTCTCCATCGCCACACTCTGCCATGTGCCACTTTCAGGTCTCCTCACACTGCTGGTGGGTTCCATTTTTTGTCATAGGGTGCTGGCAGATTACGGGCCTCCCATTGCTGCTGCCAGGCCCGTAATCTGCCATGGGCCCCCGTACCGCCTCCTCATGCTGCTGCCAGGTCCAGAGTCTCTCATGGGTCCCTGTACGGCCTCCCATTGCTGCTGTCTCCATCGCCACACTCTGCCATGTGCCACTTTCAGGTCTCCTCACACTGCTGGTGTGTTACATTTTTTGTCATAGGGTGCTGGCAGATTACGGGCCTCCCATTGCTGCTGCCAGGCCCGTAATCTGCCATGGGCCCCTGTACCGCCTCCTCATGCTGCTGCCAGGTCCACAGTCTCTCATGGGTCCCTGTACGGCCTTCCATTGCTGCTGTCTCCATCGCCACACTCTGCCATGTGCCACTTTCAGGTCTCCTCACACTGCTGGTGTGTTACATTTTTTGTCATAGGGTGCTGGCAGATTACGGGCCTCCCATTGCTGCTGCCAGGCCCGTAATCTGCCATGGGCCCCCGTACCGCCTCCTCATGCTGCTGCCAGGTCCAGAGTCTCTCATGGGTCCCTGTACGGCCTCCCATTGCTGCTGTCTCCATCGCCACACTCTGCCATGTGCCACTTTCAGGTCTCCTCACACTGCTGGTGTGTTACATTTTTTGTCATAGGGTGCTGGCAGATTACGGGCCTCCCATTGCTGCTGCCAGGCCCGTAATCTGCCATGGGCCCCAGTACCGCCTCCTCATGCTGCTGCCAGGTCCAGAGTCTCTCATGGGTCCCTGTACGGCCTCCCATTGCTGCTGTCTCCATCGCCACACTCTGCCATGTGCCACTTTCAGGTCTCCTCACACTGCTGGTGTGTTACATTTTTTGTCATAGGATGCTGGCAGATTACGGGCCTCCCATTGCTGCTGCCAGGCCCGTAATCTGCCATGGGCCCCAGTACCGCCTCCTCATGCTGCTGCCAGGTCCACAGTCTCTCATGGGTCCCTGTACGGCCTCCCATTGCTGCTGTCTCCATCGCCACACTCTGCCATGTGCCACTTTCAGGTCTCCTCACACTGCTGGTGTGTTACATTTTTTGGCATAGGGTGCTGGCAGATTACGGGCCTCCCATTGCTGCTGCCAGGCCCGTAATCTGCCATGGGCCCCAGTACCGCCTCCTCATGCTGCTGCCAGGTCCAGAATGTCTCATGGGTCCCTGTACGGCCTCCCATTGCTGCTGTCTCCATCGCCACACTCTGCCATGTGCCACTTTCAGGTCTCCTCACACTGCTGGTGGGTTCCATTTTTTGTCATAGGGTGCTGGCAGATTACGGGCCTCCCATTGCTGCTGCCAGGCCCGTAATCTGCCATGGGCCCCCGTACCGCCTCCTCATGCTGCTGCCAGGTCCAGAGTCTCTCATGGGTCCCTGTACGGCCTCCCATTGCTGCTGTCTCCATCGCCACACTCTGCCATGTGCCACTTTCAGGTCTCCTCACACTGCTGGTGTGTTACATTTTTTGTCATAGGGTGCTGGCAGATTACGGGCCTCCCATTGCTGCTGCCAGGCCCGTAATCTGCCATGGGCCCCTGTACCGCCTCCTCATGCTGCTGCCAGGTCCACAGTCTCTCATGGGTCCCTGTACGGCCTTCCATTGCTGCTGTCTCCATCGCCACACTCTGCCATGTGCCACTTTCAGGTCTCCTCACACTGCTGGTGTGTTACATTTTTTGTCATAGGGTGCTGGCAGATTACGGGCCTCCCATTGCTGCTGCCAGGCCCGTAATCTGCCATGGGCCCCAGTACCGCCTCCTCATGCTGCTGCCAGGTCCAGAGTCTCTCATGGGTCCCTGTACGGCCTCCCATTGCTGCTGTCTCCATCGCCACACTCTGCCATGTGCCACTTTCAGGTCTCCTCACACTGCTGGTGTGTTACATTTTTTGTCATAGGGTGCTGGCAGATTACGGGCCTCCCATTGCTGCTGCCAGGCCCGTAATCTGCCATGGGCCCCAGTACCGCCTCCTCATGCTGCTGCCAGGTCCAGAGTCTCTCATGGGTCCCTGTACGGCCTCCCATTGCTGCTGTCTCCATCGCCACACTCTGCCATGTGCCACTTTCAGGTCTCCTCACACTGCTGGTGTGTTACATTTTTTGTCATAGGATGCTGGCAGATTACGGGCCTCCCATTGCTGCTGCCAGGCCCGTAATCTGCCATGGGCCCCAGTACCGCCTCCTCATGCTGCTGCCAGGTCCACAGTCTCTCATGGGTCCCTGTACGGCCTCCCATTGCTGCTGTCTCCATCGCCACACTCTGCCATGTGCCACTTTCAGGTCTCCTCACACTGCTGGTGTGTTACATTTTTTGGCATAGGGTGCTGGCAGATTACGGGCCTCCCATTGCTGCTGCCAGGCCCGTAATCTGCCATGGGCCCCAGTACCGCCTCCTCATGCTGCTGCCAGGTCCAGAATGTCTCATGGGTCCCTGTACGGCCTCCCATTGCTGCTGTCTCCATCGCCACACTCTGCCATGTGCCACTTTCAGGTCTCCTCACACTGCTGGTGTGTTACATTTTTTGGCATAGGGTGCTGGCAGATTACGGGCCTCCCATTGCCGCTGCCAGGCCCGTAATCTGCCATGGGCCCCAGTACCGCCTCCTCATGCTGCTGCCAGGTCCAGAGTCTCTCATGGGTCCCTGTACGGCCTCCCATTGCTGCTGTCTCCATCGTCACACTCTGCCATGTGCCACTTTCAGGTCTCCTCACACTGCTGGTGTGTTACATTTTTTGTCATAGGGTGCTGGCAGATTACGGGCCTCCCATTGCTGCTGCCAGGCCCGTAATCTGCCATGGGCCCCTGTACTGCCTCCTCATGCTGCTGCCAGGTCCACAGTGTCTCATGGGTCCCTGTACGGCCTCCCATTGCTGCTGTCTCCATCGCCACACTCTGCCATGTGCCACTTTCAGGTCTCCTCACACTGCTGGTGGGTTCCATTTTTTGTCATAGGGTGCTGGCAGATTACGGGCCTCCCATTGCTGCTGCCAGGCCCGTAATCTGCCATGGGCCCCCGTACCGACTCCTCATGCTGTGACTTTGCAACAAGGTGCAATTCAACCCTACATATGTTAGACCGCCTTTACGAACAGCGAAAGGCCATCACAGATTTCCTGATGTTACAAGCGGATAAAGGTACTCCCTGTGTAACTTAGATGTCAGCCATTGGCAGCTCATGCGTGACACCTGCCGCTTGCTCAGGCCCTTTGAGGAGGCCACGCTATTCGTGAGTCGGCAGGACTATGGGATGAACGACGTCATTCCTCTGTTGCACGTCCTGGAACAAATGCTGTTAACAATGGCTGGTCAGGGTGCGGTAGACGTGGCGCACAGATCTCAACGCCACATGACCCCTGTGGGGGCAGGACAGGAAGAAGAGGAGGAGGTAGAGGAGGACATTTGTGCTCAGGAATTATTGAGTGAAATGGGTGGTTTTTCCACTCAGCGGACAGGAGTGGAGGAGCAGGAGCATCTGGTAGAGGAGGAGGAGGAGGAGACAGAGGACCCAGACGCACCGTGGCAGTATGCTGTGGAGATGGAGGCAGGGAGTCCCTCGCATTCCTTGGCACAAATGGCCCATAGCATGCTCGGTTGCTTGCGTAGCGACAGCCGAATAATAACCATCAGACAGAGGGATGACTTTTGGCTGTCCACCTTGTTGGACCCTCGCTACCGTTCAAAAATGGTGGCCTTTTTCACACCTGCTGAGAGGGAGGCCAAAATAAATTACTATAAAAACCACCTATATAGTCAGCTGGTCTCAGCCTTTCTGCGCCAACGTCCATCCTCAGACACTGTGGGCCCTGTGCGCTCGCGTTCCGCAGCCATGGCAGCAGGGGAGGGGTGGGGTGGTAGGAGCAGTGGCAGCTCCACCAGCAGTGGCTGCCTCAGTCTGCAGTCGATGATGAGTAGCTTTCTTCACCAGCGCAGTGAGGAAACTACTAACCAGCCGCAGCAGCAGCATCAGGTGGACCTGGAGCAGGACCTCAAACAACAGGCTTGGGCCTACTTGGACAGCACCCTGCAAACCGAGGTAGACAATCCCCTTGACTACTGGGCAACGAAACTTGACCTTTGGCCCCAACTAGCTGAATTTGCCCTTGAAAGGCTGTCATGCCCGGCCAGTAGCGTGGCATCGGAGCGCGTGTTTAGTGCGGCAGGAGGTATTGTAACTCCGCGGAGGACACGACTGTCCACCCAAAGTGTGGAGAGACTCACGTTTGTGAAAATGAATCAGGCGTGGATTAGTCTGGATTTCAAACCACCAGTTCCTGACACAACTGACTAAATCCGCCATGAATCATGCCCCAAACATGTGCCACTTTCAGGTCTCCTCACACTGCTGGTGGGTTCCATTTTGTTATAGGGTGCTGGCAGATTACGGGCCTCCCATTGCTGCTGCCAGGCCCGTAATCTGCCATGGGCCCCTGTACCGCCTCCTCATGCTGCTGCCAGGTCCAGAGTCTCTCATGGCTCTCTGTACGGCCTCCCATTGCTGCTGTCTCCATCGCCACACTCTGCCATGTGCCACTTTTGTTTTGGCGGTTTTCCTACCCACACTTTACTTGATTCTATACAGATTATAAACGTAATAAGTGATTATAACCTTTTGTCTATACCTGAATTTAGCCAATAGTGTTAATATTAAAAGATAACCACTTGTGCAAAAATAAAGATCTGATTTATTTACACAACAAGGAAGCTTTCTATTAATCAAACACAACAAAAATATAATACAGAATGTTACCAATAGTTACTAATATAGTCAATCAATTGATGTTACATGAAATAAAATATTAGATGTTACAGTATAGAGAGATGACTATAAGAAAGGAAGTTATAGAAAATAAAAGATAGAGCATGGCTTATACATTACAGACACCCAGATGTTGTTAGGTCTGGCTCCTGGAAGGCACACACGATAAAGAGAGGGCTTGTCCATTGTCCTAGGTGTATTATGCACTTTACAATAGACCATCCCAAGAACCACCCACCCAAGTTATCTTCCAATGGGTAGGCTTCAGAGCAAGGTACACAAAGAAGCTGTTGCCTTCCCCCTCACCTCTATTGAGTCTTTTGTGTACTCCCCCTTCCCCCCACAGTCACAGTAACATACATGGAGGTGTGTTGAGGTGATACAACAGATGGTAAATATGTTGAAAATTATTATAGGCCCAAAATAGCCACCACATCTCCCCCTGAAGTTCATTCGAGAACTTATGCCCTCCCTCAATGATTTTGTACCCACCCATGACCACCCAGAAGGCCCAACCCCCCACCACCACTGCGGCCTCCTCTTCTTTCTTGATCACGAAGGAACTCCTAGTCCTGGTGCCTCCGAGACCTCACATTCGCACCATAAATGCCTGTGCTGCGATGTTTCCTCACCCCTCTGCCTTGGAAGGATGGAACTCCAACATCGATGGCGGGATCCTGGTATCTTTAGTCCCGTATCCTGGGAACACTGTGCAATGTTTGCAGAGATTGGATCAGACCGCGAAATGGCACTATTCAGCATGGCGAAAGATAGTTGAGGAAGGTCTAGCTTTTGCACCCTTGTCTCTAGAGATGACGTGGTGGTTGTTGTTTCTTCAGGTGGTGGTAGGGCAGGCCTCCAGACAATCATACATGGATACAAAAAAAGAGAAGGAGAATGTTATTGGGGAGAAATCAAGCATGAAGCAGCTGTTTGGCCTTTAAGGTTGTTAAGCATAGGGGGTCTTAATGTGGGCAAGTGAAGTGGGATCCCCACAGGATGCAGAGTCTGAGCAACAGCCGGTATTTACCAGAGCCCCTGAAGGTGGGGATGGCCGATGCTGCATGCTATTGTCAGGTCTCAGTCCCTGGGTTCTCCCCACCCACTCACAGGGCTCGGGGTGAAACTATATACAGATTGAGGGATGTCTGCAGGAAGCAATTCTAAGCCTGTGGATCCCCATCGGACTCTTGAAACTGAGTCGGGCACAAATGCCACAGCCTTATAATTCAGGCTAAAAAAATTACATGAAACAAGGAAAAAGAGAGAGAGGAAAGAGTAATAAAAGCAAAAGCATAAACAAAATGATATAAAAATAAAAAGGGTACAGATTTAATGCTCCTCCAACTACGACTTTTACTTTAGGATGGTGAAGAGCAATGAATCTGTATTCATACAAAAAAATTAAAAATGAGAAAAGGTGAAAAAAAATAATATATACTGTGGATATATATAGTCGCCTGGGAAAACTGCATTAAAACACAAAAACATTGCAAAAATTGCAGCAGTTACTAGACAATAGACAAGTCCTGCACCATACTATAATCAACAGTATATTTGCAGGTCAGGTACACAAAAACAGGGAGAGTAAAAAAAATTTAATTGAAAAAAACTTTTAGAATTTAGATAAACCTGACTGCATTTTATTTCTCCAATTTAGAGGCTTCTCCCTAAAACAAACCAAAAAAAACAATAAAAAGGGGAAAAAAGAAACAAAGAACATCAAGAGTTTCCTTTTCCTTTATGTTGTTTTAGGGTCCTCTCTTGAATGTGCAAATTTCTTTTGTGTGTATCGGGTCAGGTTCTTTAGAGAGCAGTTAATGGCCTCTCGGTTTCTCAATAGGAGATACCTCATTGAGGTACACCTTCTTATAAGTTTGGTGATCATTTTCCTGACAGTGATGCACATTATTAATTGCATCAGGAAGAGCAACAGGGTTACGCAAATCAGGTGAAGAGGGTGGAGTAAGATGTTTAAGAAAGCTGTGGCTTTAGGACTGTACCTGAAGAAACTCATCAGCATACCTTAGCATCTCTCTACTGTGTGTGTTACTTGGATTAATCGACTTTGATCCAAAGGTAACACTTAAATTGACCACTCCACTCCTTCTAATACATCCTGATCTCCAGCTCCCTTGTTACCTCCTCCCATGCTCATCATCAGGACTGCTCCAGAACCTCTGGAACTCCCCTCCCCAGTATGTCCAGCCAACTTCTACCCTGTTCACCACTAGGTGATCCCAGAAAATTAATTTATTTAGGGAAACCTCATCTGCCTCCACCTAAAAACTATACCTCAGCCAGCTCCATCACACCATTCTCCTGCAGCTATTACTTTTTGTACCACCCCCTCCCTTTAGATTATAAGCCCCTTGAGCTGGGCCCTCCTGTTGATGCTCTGCACAAACTGTTGGTGCTATCTAAAACCGGTTGCCCAAAACCAAACGTTTTAACTCTTCTTCAGATTCCAAAGGAAGTTTCTGTAGGTGTATGGGGGTGTCAGGTTTGAGACCAAGCCTTTTCCCTGAGGTAATAGGGGTATATCCCTGTGTCTCTGCTATTCTTTGTGCCAGCATTGCTGTCTCCTGTAAAGCCCCAAGCCTAACATAGCACCCTCCTTTCTCCAGCACCCATCAGTATCAATCATCTGAGGATGTCCGGACTCATAAACCATCAAAACATGATGGACTCGGGGGTATAACACAGTAAAGTCCGATAGGATAGTACCCAAATTGACTGCGGTATACGCACGCTGTTCAGTCCCTGCAACTGGACACAGGAATGAGACAGTGTAAGTCAGGCATTGATAGCCATGGAACTGAGCCATCCACCAATCCTTATGACTCATAGCAAATTTGGATACTACCCTACATGTGTCTCTGCAAAGTAGAAATTATCCCACTAAGAAAGAGGCAATTATCCCTCCGAGGTCCTGGGACACCTCTGATTGTACCTGGGTACTGGACAGAGCAAGTTGGATTTCCTGACCTCTTCACCAACATGTAGCAGACCTCCCAATTTGGTTCTGAGTATCTCCAGATCCGTATTGTAATATTAATTGAGGTACACTAGGAGTCTAGGACAGGAAGGGCACCTATGGGTACTATGTGAGGAGACTACAGCATACCCGAATGTATCACAAGGTGAAGGGCTCTTGGAAGAGCCGAGGCACAGTGTTCAAGGATCTGCTGCTATTGGGAACAATTGGCCAATAAACAAATAAGAATCTCTTGCAGCGCCGAGGTGCTGGGATCACTAAACAGGGGGTAAAATTCAATTTGACAGGTGTGCATAGAGACACACAGATACTCGGGACAAATATACAAAAACACATAAAAACAGCCATGCAAACAAACAAGCTGAATTCTCTAGAAGACAGGTAGAGGTACACTGTGACACTGGACAGGAAACAGGCTTAAAAATACAATTGGGTACACAAAGGCAGGCTGCTAGGAACAATAAGGTGACAAGCCTATGGTAATTAGACAAGCTTGAAAAGAGATAGCCTGGCTGGGGGGTGGGGGTGTAGCTAACTGAATTAACAGCAGGAGGTTAACCAGTCTACAACACAAGTTTTGTGAGACAAGGATCAGCCAAACCTTACAAGTTAAAGCCATGGCACTACATATACCATCATACCTACTGATCCTTAGGAATATCTTCACAAAACACAAACACTATAGATGTAGTAACACTTTTTAGCGCTGTCCTAATCAGATTTCCATCTGAAAACTGGCTTTACCTAGTCACCAATCAGTGGAGCAAAGAAACTCGTTCATACTTGAGCTCCATACATGTCAGATTAGGACATACAAGCGTACAATCCAAACGCACACGTTCCTGCATTACCAATGGCGGTGTGTATAAGTGGGTGCTGCAGCGACCGTCTGCTGGAACCGAACAGAATCAAGCAAAGCAAATTGTCACCAGCACACTGAGGATCACCAATATGGGGCAAAAAGTTTTAATGAACGATCACATGGTTACAACAAAGCAATTAGAACATACAACACACGCCTAGACCTGAACAGTAAGACACAACCTGACTGACAAACTCAAACAAGCACCATCTAACTAATGGGGGGTGAAACTCATAAACATGGACACCTGAAAACAGACAATACAGGAGAAAGATAATTTTGGAACGAGATGATCGCCTTCTGTTCGGAAAGCCCTGAAAGCCAATGACAAAACCTGTGAGGTAAAACACCAATAAAATTTAGAAATAAAACATTACATTTCCACCTAAAAAAATAAACAACCAATGGTTAGGGCTTTACAACAGCAACACAGCTTACAGTGAATATTAAAAAAAAAAACATTTTCTCAGATGTTTAAAGAGTGCACTTTTTGTATTACAAAAAAAATTGTTGACGTCAACTAATTATTACCACGTGGATTTTGTTTATGGTATACCATTAATATCCAAAAAAAAAATTGTTTACCATGGTTAAAATAAAAATGAGCAGCTCAAAACAAACATTTTAGTGTTACCATTCATTTACAAAATGTTGTACTTCACCAAGAAAATTCTCCAAACTCGTCTTTCTAGAAAAACAAACACATCATAGTGAATACAGCTCAGAACATTTGCATATGAATAGGGTCATTTCCACTCACTGACCTGGCTATACAGGAAGGGGGGGGGGACAGTTGTTGGTGGGCTGTCAGCAACTGAGACATTAGATTTTTGAAGCCCAAACAACTATTACACTCACCTTCAGACAAGACAACATAGATTCCATAAACACACTCTTAAAATTTGTTATCTTAAAGACAAACTCTAGATACCACTAATACCATCATGTCTTCTCCAATAACCTGGACTTTTTCTTTTTACTTCCATAAAATCCATTTTGGAAGTTTGAGATTCCTTTAATGATTCTTCCCTTTTCAATTGCTTATTCTCAGCCTGTGTAGATGCATTCTCTACCTTCATCTGCTGGAATGGGACCCGTGATCTCGGCCGTTCATACTTATTACACTTCGGCCATGTTCCAAAGCGTGCTGAATACACTTCCACATCACGTCTCATTGTCCTGTATGGATTTTGTTTCACTACCTTTCCAGCAGAAGAGGATCGACAAAATCGTGCAATGTGGCCAAATAATCCACATGCATAACATTTGATCTTTTCTAAGGTGGTACGGCATCTATTAACTAAAGGCTGTGTTTTAGACTCAGAATATTCAGTGACTGACACCTGATTAGCAACTTTTCCTGGCTGCATACAAGATGAAGGGGCAGCTTTACAATTGCTCCCACCATCCAGAGATTTACAAATGTTCACACATACACTAGGAGACGATGATTTTTCACTGAATTCACAAATACTTAAATCAGTCTTTTTATCATCTACTTTAATGGGAAAATGAGCAAGCTTCTTCTGGCAGTCAACAGAAAATTGATTCAATTCACTTTCTGTGTTCTTCAATTTTTCTACTAACTGATCAATTTCCTCCTGTAATCTTTTGTTATCTCTTGTTAGCTGTTGGTGGCTAGCATCAGAATTGGTTACAGAAATTCTTAAACTACTCAGTTCGCTTTTGGATACTTCAAGAGCTTCCTGTAGTGATTCGTTTTGCACCTTCTGATGCTCATATTCCTTAGCCATCCAACAGGCAGCAAAGATCAGTGGAGTCTTTCCCGCACGCTTACTATAACTTTTCCCGCTAGGTTTTGATTTTGTATCTTCTAACTCCAGTCTGGCCTTTCCCTGACTAACTTCTCTGTTTTCCTCATTCTGTTCCTGTTCCTCACAGTCTTTTGGTCTTACCTTGTGGCTCTCCCTTTTCATCAACTGCTGATAACAGTCCATATCAGTGCTTGAGAATTCCACTGGCAAGGACTGGGTAACTGCATAAGGCCCCAGTCCTGAAGATTGCTCATTGTCCCCCTGTTCATCATTGCCACAATTCTGGGGTTTAGACTTTTGTGACTGTTCCTTTATACATTTACTTTCAAGTGTTTGGAATGCGTTCTCATGGAATGATTCCATATTAAAAACATTCCCTGCTTCCCTACTCATTGACTCTAACAACCATATACTCCAAGCATCTCTTTCATTTGGGCGTGTCATCTTTTTACGATGATCATACCAGAGGTCTTCCCAGGTCTTAGGTTTAAAAGTACCTCTTTTAGAATACTTCATTCCAGTCCAGCGCTCCCAATCATGTATATATTCTACCACCCAGGGTCCATATTTACCGATCATCTCTTCCCTTGGGGTCAGTTGGCAGGGTTTGCCACACTTAGACGCCCTCCTTGAGTTGATGCTGTTACCCATCCTTACGGATACCGGACCCTGGAATAATTCCCAACCTTAAGCGGTTGCCCCAACCTTAAGCGGTTGCCCCCAGAGGTAGCTAATCTCTGGCCAATGATTGGGTTGACAGGTTCTGCCCCTGTCACCGTTGCTGCTTTTCACTACTTGTAATATAGTCCTTCAAGCAGCCTAGGGATCACCCGAACTTGATAGTTCAATCCCCCCCGTGGACGTTTCTGAAGTATTCTGACAGATTTTTCCTAAATTGCTCCTATTATCCCAAGAAGGATTAGAGCAAACTTAAATAATCAAAATTTGAGTGCTTGAAACGCATCAGGCGTGAGACACAGCTACTTGCAGTATGGTGTGTAGTAGTTACAATATAGCTGGTTCTCACAGATCTAACTACACGCTTACAATCTACAGTTAGTAAATTACAAAGAGGACAGATTCATACTCACACCCCGCTGCAATAGGTGCAACCCAGCAGTTATGATGTTTCCTTATACACTCTCAGTACAATTTTAATTCAATTATACTGTTCATAATCAGTCTCATCAAAATATTAGTAAAGACAAAAGGTAAAAATGACATTCGACAAAGCTTACTAGTCTAGGTATTTTAGACAGAAATGGAAGATAGACATGAAAACAAAGAAAGATGTAAATAATTATCTATTCCACACAAGAAGTAACATTTACCTAAACATTCAGACTTCCTCACTAAAGGGGCACCATTTGTTTTGGCGGTTTTCCTACCCACACTTATTTACTTGATTCTATACAGATTATAAATGTAATAAGTGATTATAACCTTTTGTCTATAACTGAATTTAGCCAATAGTGTTAATATTAAAAGATAACCACTTGTGCAAAAATAAAGATCTGATTTATTTACACAGCAAGGAAGCTTTCTATTAATCAAACACAACAAAAATATAATACAGAATGTTACCAATAGTTACTAATATAGTCAATCAATTGATGTTACATGAAATAAAATATTAGATGTTACAGTATAGAGAGATGACTATAAGAAAGGAAGTTATAGAAAATAAAAGATAGAGCATGGCTTATACATTACAGACACCCAGATGTTGTTAGGTCTGGCTCCTGGAAGGCACACACGATAAAGAGAGGGCTTGTCCATTGTCCTAGGTGTATTATGCACTTTACAATAGACCATCCCAAGAACCACCCACCCAAGTTATCTTCCAATGGGTAGGCTTCAGAGCAAGGTACACAAAGAAGCTGTTGCCTTCCCCCTCACCTCCATTGAGTCTTTTGTGTACTCCCCCTTCCCCCCACAGTCACAGTAACATACATGGAGGTGTGTTGAGGTGATACAACAGATGGTAAATATGTTGAAAATTATTATAGGCCCAAAATAGCCACCACACTTTCAGGTCTCCTCACACTGCTGGTGTGTTCCATTTTGTCATAGGGTGCTGGCAGATTACGGGCCTCCCATTGCTGCTGCCAGGCCCGTAATCTGCCATGGGCCCCTGTACCGCCTCCTAATGCTGCTGCCAGGTCCAGAGTGTGTCATGGGTCTCTGTACGGCCTCCCATTGCTGCTGTCTCCATCGCCACACTCTGCCATGTGCCACTTTCAGGTCTCCTCACACTGCTGGTGGGTTCCATTTTTGTCATAGGGTGCTGTATGGCCTGCCATTGCTGCTGCCTCCTCCGCCGCACTGTGGCTCCACACTCTGGTTTTGGCCCCGTGACTGCCCAAATGAGTGAAGTGTGCGGTGATTCTAAGATCGACGGCACTCATCTGCATGTCATACTGACTGACAGTATTATTTCTCTTCCCCAGCAGACTCCAAGGGCATTTAAATTAAAGGTACAGTGTTCTGCACTAATATAAAGGCTCTCTGAAGCCTAGAAACACCCTTTTATAAGTTAAAATCGCAGCGAATATATTCGCATCGAATCGAATTTATTCCTCGAATTCGCCGAATCAGCCGAATCGAATTTTTGAATACTTCGCTCATCTCTAGTAGGATTAGTCAATAATCTTTCATGTCTCTGTATCCAACAATTGATCCTGTAACTCCTTCAGATAGTATTCCTTTGATAAAACCACAATCCCCCTCCTTTATCAGCTGGCCAAATTACAATATCTTTCCTTTTCTCCAATCTCTTAATGCCAATCTCCATCCCCTTATTCTGTCTAAGTAGACTCAGATCCTGAGTCATCATCCTCCTAAAAACATTATCACTGATCTGAGGATTAAACAGTTACTGATTCAAACAATATTTCTTAATATTCACTTTCCTGACATATTTTTGTAGGTCAATATATACATCAAATTTATTGGCAGGCTTCTTTATAAGCAAATTTTAAACCTTTATCAAGCACCTTCAGCTATTCTATTGTCAGAGTTGCTCCAGCCAGGTTAAAAAACCCTTCTCTAATCACTCTCTTTTTCTCTTGTTTTTTCTTCCCTGCTCTACATCTCCTCTTTGGTTTGGGCTTCTGTGTCAGATTTGCCAAATCTGACACATTCCACGCAAAAAAAGGACTGGAAAAAATTATTGGCACCTTCTCAAAATTGTAAGAAATAATTACATTCCAAGTTTGTGATGCTTCTGTAATTTGTAATTAAACTCACTTGTATCAATTAACAGGTGCTGGCAATAAAGAAATCACAGTGGCAACCAGTTAAAATGGTGAAAAATTTACTCAGACTTTCTGTTGCGTGTGTCTATGTGCCACATGGAGCATGGAGAAGAGAAATAGCAGCAAATAATTGCCTGATGACTTGAGAACAGAAATTGTGGAAAATCATGGACAATCTCAAGTCCATCTCCAGAGATATTAAAGTGTTACTAAACCCACAATAGTAAAAACAGTCTGTATATGCAGTAAAACATGCTTATTATACTCACTGTGGAGCCTGAGGTGTTAATTCTTTGCATTGTGTAAAAACGCTGTGTGATCTTGACTTCTCTGATCCCCCCTTCTTCCAGTATCCCCCCTATTTCCTGATAAGACATATTGTGTGGAGTCACTCTGCACATGCTCAGTTTGGTGTGTATTGCTAGAGAGGGTTTTTTTTTCTTGGAAGAGTGCATGTGATCAGCACAGGGCCAATCAACACTGTTCTGACAGAGGTCAGGGGTCCTGTACCTTCCTAGTGCAGAATGAAAACTCCTCCTACAAGCTTTAACCAGTGTTCGGCTGGACACTGATAGAAGTCACAAGACTGCTTTAACTGCTGATGAGAGAAAGTATTTAGCAGTTTATATTTACTAAAATAATTGCACTTTCCATGTTCTGTGTACTGTGGGAGACCAGATATAGTGAATGCAGAGTCCTGGGTTTAGGAACACTTTAATATTCCTGTGTCCACTGTGTGCAACATTGTCATGAAGTTTACAGCCCATGGCACTATAGCTTATCTCCCTGGATGTGGACAAAAGATAAAAAATTTATCAAAGATTGCGATGAAGGATTGTTTGAATGCTGGATAAAGAACCTCGATTAACTTCCAGACAATTAAAGGAAAGAATTAAACTTGATACTCCAGCACTATGAAACCAGCAGAGGCACCCATCGCACACACCAAATGTCACATATTATAGTTGCAACCCACACTGGAAAGTAGCGGTGGTGCGGCCCTTCTCAGATTGGGGAAATCTAACACTGCACAAAACACAATAAAATGAGGGCGCACATTATCCCAAACACTTTATTAGAGGATATAAGACAATTGTTATACTCACAAGTCTAGTGAGCTATAGGCATATCAGTGCATAAAGCACACAACGAGAGAGTCCACTCTCCACTTCCACTGGAGACAAGATGACAAAAATTACTGACGCGTTTTGTGGAACCGTTCCCCATCCTCAGAGCTATGGCTGGTGTCCCCAAGACCTTAGCCTCCTTATTTAGATGTCTTGCTGGACTATTTACACATTATTACACTACAGAGGTCTAAGTTTCCTTGGCTTTTGCAACAAGAACCTTTAAATAGACCCTAAGCAAAACAATTGGCGGCTCATGCCAGGATTTGCGCTAAAGTTTAACTTACACAGACCTATTTTTTGTGGTGTGTTTTGTGGCTTTTGCTAATTAAAAATGCTGCATACACTGTTTAGGAAGAGTATGGCTGCAGAGGTTTCTGGTGTTCAGAAGGAGAAGGGGTTACACCCTACCCGCCTGTGCCAGAGACAGTCAGTGGCTGTCTCTTGCAAGGGAGCTTGCTAAGTATGCTTCTCCTTTGAACAGACCTTGGGGTGATGGAGTCTGATTTTTCCTCAGATTTTAGTCTTAAAAGTTTTGGGTTCAGTAAGGAAGAGATGCAGGAAGTAGCAGTGTTTGGTTTGAACTTCCTGCATGCTATTCATATTGAATCTGAAGAGGAAAAAGGCAGAGGTAGAAATAGACTTGTTGAAACATCAGCTTGCAGTGGCGACCGAGTGTTTGGAAGACAATGCAAGCAAGGCAAGGGATTTAGAAAGTAGGGAATTTAAAATCAAACCTACAGTGGCTTCGAAATGTGTTCAAACCACTGTAGGCAGAGCTGAAGATTTGAATGAGCGGCCCTCGTGAACAAGTCTAATGATGCCATACCAGAAGACAAAGGCCGTAAACCTTTAGGCAGAAGTAGGACATGTGCCACTTTTACTTTCCATAAGCGGGAAGCTGGGAATCTGATCAGCTGAAATAGAGATGACCGAGTTGAGTCAGACAAAAGGAAGGCAAGGCCCATGATCTCCAGGAGACACATGTGGACTGATTTATTTAAAGTGGGGGTCCCTAGAGAGGAAATAGTTGGTATTCCCACTCCAGCTTTGCTTAAGAGGTGGAAGCAAGTGGCTGGGAATTGTAGATTCAGTCACATTAGGTGTTTTTGTTGTTATAGACTGGGGCACATTGCTAGAGAGTGCCATGCTGTGAAGACTGGCCAATAGCACGTCAGCGTTCTCAGGACAGCTTGGAGAGAGATGCCGGTTTATTCTTTCCGCTGGAAATCTATACCTTTACGCAAAAGTGTTACAATGCAGCAGTGGGCCTTCTATTGTAGTTTTGCAGCTTGCCATTGGCAGATAGAGAAATGTGATCAGTGAACTATGTTTTTTGGCACAGTTGAAAGGAACATATAATCTGCTTTGTCTCTTACTCTTTTAAGGCGATGAACTTGTGGAGCAGGCAGAGCAGATGACCAGGCCAGATGGGATGAGACAGACCAGAAGAGGAGATGAGAGCATGAGGAAGATGCAAATGATTTTCTGATGGTAGCTGAATTGTAGTAGTATTTCATCTGAGCATTTCTTCTTGACCAGCAGCACAAGGGACTTTCATCTGGGACTTTTCTTTCCATCTATGTTACACAAACTGCCAAGGACATTGATAACTCTGCTCAACGGAATGTTGCAGCTTTCCAGGGACAAAAGTCTGATCGCCCAGAAAATACTGGTGGTCGAATGGGAATCTTTTCCTCCCATTTACAATATGGGGGGTTTATTTCACCCATTCCTGGACAAAGGCTATACAGTTGTTGAGAAATGTTTTCAAATATCATGCTAAAAAAATCAAGAAGTGGTTTGTGATGCTTGGCTATTTTTTGGTGATTTTCATAGTTTATATATGTGAACTTTTTAGATTTTAAGACCATGTGTTGTTTTAGAAACTAAGGCCTCCCCTATTGATATGCAAATGAACCAGTGAGACTGGTTTATGAGCAGCACAGGAAGCTCCTTACAGGAAATGAGGTAGCAGGGGGAGGGAAGGACGAATTTTGAACAATCATGTGGTGAGAAACAAAGACAGACTTGCTGTTGGGACTTTGAAGGAAGATCCTGAAACCCTTGAGAAGATTCTATTACCAGAAATAACTAAGTTAAGTAACTTTTAGTGTATGCCTATTGCACAGATAGTCAGCTTGTGCATGTTTTAGGCTTATTTTGTTATGATGTGTGTTTTCTGCAGATGTATGTGCAGGTTTTCTGTTTAGTAAAAACATTAATACACTACAGAGGGCTAAGCTTCCTGGGCTTTTATCACAAGAACTTGTGAACAGACACCATAACAAAACAGTAGATAACATCAATTACTTTAGCAACCCACCTACCATTAGAGGTCAGAGAAAAGGGGGAGGGAATTTTTCTAAAAGGGTGATATCAGCACTTACTATGTATAATCCACCACATGCTATCTAAACCATGACAGAGCAAATAGATAAAACTATTATATAATAAATATACCATAGAAAATAATTATTTCATGCTGTTTAATTTTGTGCACATAGAGTTCAGTCAGTGGGCAGTGTCCCTTTTAGAAAACTCCCTCCCCCCTTTTCTCTGCCCCTAATGGTCTTGGGGACACCAACCATAGCTCTGAGGAAGGGGAGCAGTTCGCCAAAACACATCAGCTGCTTTTGTCATCTTGTCTCCAGTTGGAAGTGGAGATTGGACTCTCTTGTTGTCTGCTTTATGCCTTGATATGCCTATAGCTGACTAGACCTGTGAGTATAACTCACTCACAATTGTTTTATATCCTCTAATAAAGTGTTTGGGATAATGCACTAGGCATTTGCACCCACTTTTTTTTGTACTTTGTGCAACTTTCAGACAAATTCAAGCTGACCTGCAGGCACAGGGTACAACTGTACCTTGCCATCTGAATAAAAAGGGACGCTATGGTAGGAGACCCAAGAGGACCTCACTGCTGACACAGAAACATAAAAAATCCAGATTGGAGTTTGCTAAAACTTACCTGAGGAACCCAAAATCCTTTTCGAAGAATGTGCTGTGGACAGACAAAACAAAATTACAGCCTTTTGGTAAAGCTCATTATTCTACTGTTTTCAGAAAAAGAAATGAGGCCTTTAGGTGCAGTCCAGTGTGTTTTTTTCTGCACGAAAAATGCATTTAATATTATTATACAGTATTTATAAAGCACCAACAGTTCGCTCAGCGCTGTACATCACAATGGGAGACAGAACATGCGACAGTACAATAACAATACAATATGATACACGAGGGGTTCGAGGGCCCTGCTCCTTGGACCTTACAATCTAGGAGGGAGGGGATAGTCATACAGGAGGAAATAGCTGTGGGGGATGGAGTGGTAGGAAGACTGGAGGAGGTCGGGAATTAGCAGGGGGTGGGATAGGCTTCTCTGAAGAGGTGGGTTTTTAGGGTGCGCCTAAAGGAGAGGAGAGTAGGTGATAGTCTGATGGATTGGGGTAGGGAGTTCCAGAGTATGGATGACGCCCTGGAGAAGTCCTGGAGGTGGGCATGGGAGGAAGATACTAGGGAACTAGAGAGAAGGAGGTCTTGTGAGGAGCGGAGAGTGCGTGTAGGGTGATACTTGGATATTAGGTCGGTGATGTTGTTTGGGGCAGTATGATGGACCGCTTTGTATGTCAGTGTTAGGATTTTGAATTTGATCCGTTGGGCAATCGGAAGCCAGTGGAGGGATTGGCAGAGGGGGTGGCGGAAATGGAGCTGTTGGTAAGGTGGATGAGTCTGGCTGCCCTATTCAGGATTGACTGAAGTGGGGATAGCCTGTGGTGAGGCAGGCCAGTGAGGAGGGAGTTGCAGTAATCGAGTCGTGATATGATGAGCGAGTGGATGAGCTGCTTAGTGGTTTCTGGGGTTAGGAACGTGCGTATTTTGGCGATGTTGTGGAGGTGGAGTCTGCATGAGTTTGTTAGTGACTGGACTTGGGGCTGGAAGGATAGATTGGAGTCAAGAATGACACCAAGTACTCTGGCCCGGCGGGGCGGGCCTGATGGTGGCATTGTTGGACGTGATGGAGAAGTCAGTGCTGGGTGGTGTGTGGGCTGGGGGGAAGACTAGGAGCTTGGTTTTGGAGAGGTTCAGTTTAAGGAAGTGGAGTGACATCCAATCTGATATGTCGTTTAGTAGACTTGTGATTCGGGCAGAGACTGATGGAGTGAGGCGAGGGGTAGAGAGATAGATTTGCGTGTCGTCGGCATAGAGGTGGTAGTTGAAGCCGTGAGAGTGTATGAGTTGACCAAGGGAGGAGGTGTAGATGGAGAAGAGAAGGGGCCCAAGGACAGAGCCTTGAGGGACCCCAACAGAGAGGGGGAGTGAGGGGGAGGTGGTAGCACTATAGGTAACACTGAAGGAGCGTTGTGATAGGTAGGGAGAGAGCAGAATCTCTGAGGCCAAGGAAGTGTAGTTTTTTGAGGAGGAGGGGGTGGTCAACTGTGTCGAAAGCCGCGGGGAGGTCGAGGAGTAGGAGCACTGAATAGTGGCCATTAGCGGTTAGCAGGTCATTGGAGAGTAAGGCGGTTTCGGTGGAGTGTAGGGGACGGAAGCTGGACTGTAGGGGATCAAGGAGGTTGTTGTAGTTGAGGTGGGAGCTTAGGCGATTGTAGACTAAGCGCTCGAGGAGTTTGGATGTGAATGGCAGCAGGGAGATGGGTCTAAGGTTGTTCGGGTTAGTGGGGTCCAGGGAGGGCTTTTTAAGTATGGGGTGATGTGCGCATGCTTCAGAGGGGAGGGGAATGCGCCGGAAGATAGGGAGAGATTAAAGATGTGGGTGAGGGAGCGTAGGATGGAGTAGGAAGGAGGTCGTAGGAGTTGTGAGGGGACAGGGTCACGATCGCGGCGTCAGACCCCAGACCTTCTCACCAAACTCGTGACCGAAGCACTAGCCGATCTAAAACCGCAATGTCACGTGCGTAACAATGCCACACCCAGCTGCACCCTGCACAACGATTTTCCAGCTAATTGGACCACAATCGATGTACCGGCAGCTTGAACGATTGTTACTGGGTCAGGTTAATTAGGCAATTAACCCTTCACACTGCCACCACCTCCTTTTTGTACAGAGAAAGAGGAAACTCGGCAATCTCAGCAATAACACTATAATGGTTGAGGTAATCGTCTGTATAACCCGGTTATACAGAGGGTTAAACAAACACAGTAGCGTTCTCCTTAGAGGCAGGAATTCGTAAATTGCAATAAAGCGCTATAGAAACAGTTCAACACTTTCAGAAGGAAAGATTTATTACTAAAAGGTCAAACGGGTGCAATAAAAATATTTACAGAAAAGAGGTAACTAAGATATATATATAAACATACAGAGACCAACAGCACAGCAAAGAGATATCAGAGAGAGGTGAAAGGGTTAAAGTACTTGCCAAAGTCCTGGGTTAGCAGATCCAACTTTCAGAGCAAAAAGGCACGGGTCTCCCCAGGTGGTATTGATGTTAAAATGGGAGACATCTTCAACATGCAAAAACCTATTTTAAAAAAACCAACGCAAAACCACGGTGACCAATGAAGGGAAGGAAAATAATAATAGAAAAAAAAGAAGATGGTTCAGCTATTCCCCACCACCCGTCCCACACACAACGCAGGGGGGGGGGGCCTCGCCGAGCTCGGGGAAACACCAGACGGGGGACAAACCAATCATCATAAAAATAACAAAAGAAAAAAAAAATATACACTTTATCTGTCCAGCAGCAAAACGAACTGGGAGGACTCGGCTGTGTTCAGTCATAGAAAAGGAACCTGATCTGTCACTACGGATTGTGGAGGAAGTTACACTCCCTACTGCTGTGCCAGCTGCTCCCCCCCAGGGGGGGTGACAAATAGAGTGACCCTGCCCCCTATAAGGAGGGGGTTCCCTGTAAAGAACAAATCATGTCTCCCCAGTTTGATTCGCTTAAATGCCCATACACTATACAACCTAATTGACCAAGCTGGCCATACGTTATAAAACCTAACTGGCCATGCACAGTGTTTCCATGTATTCAAGTTACCCTGGTTCACACCAGTGCAGTCAGTTTCAGTAAGTATCCAGTGTAGAAAAAAAGTAGAAAATGCTGCATTTTGGGTCTCCTCAGAGGTCATGGGTCTTACAGCAGGACAATGACCCAAAGCATGCATCAAAAAGCACCCATAAATGGTTTCAGACAAAGCAATGGAGAGTACTGAACTGTCCAGCAATGAGTCCAGATCTCAACCCCATAGAGCACCTGTGGACAGATGCTAAAGCAGCAGTTGGGAAAAGGAACCCTTCAAATCTGAGAGATCTGGAGCAGCGGGTGAAAGGAGAGCAGTCCAAAATTCCAGTAGAGAGGTAAGAAACTCATCGTTGGTTACAGGAAGGGATTGATTTCAACTATTTTTTCTAAGGGGTGTGCTACCAAATATTAAATTGAGGGTGCCGATAATTTTGTCCTATCCATCTTTGGGGTTCTGCATGGAATGTGTCAGATTTGGTTTTTTGTTTCTCCAATTTTTTTGCCATACCAATACAAACAAAATAAATAAACATGAGAATGACTAAACATTTGTAATTGCAACAATTTGCTGGGTGAAGTGGGGCATTATCTGACAGATCACCTTTTTAAATATTGATTACATTGCCTTTTAAGGATAAACATCAATCTAGAATACCATGTAAGATAGCCAACCTCGGACTTCCATCATGATGACGTCACATAGCCCCACCTATGACGCATTTTGTCACATGATGTATGACTTCCTCAAAAGAAAACCTAGATGATTTAGCTACATCCAATTTTGTCATGGTGGGGGATTATATATGACTGCAGGATGATGCAGCAGTTTGATTTTTATCCTCTTGATGAAGCCCAGTGATAATCTTGTATCAGAATTAATAACATTTTTATTTTATTTGGGTTCTTATTTTTATTATACTCTGGGCACATACATACTGTATATACATCCTGACAGTTTTTTTTAATTGTGGTCATGATTGGGAGGATTTGGGATTCAGTTTGGTCTGTGTCCTCGGTGCAGCTCACTTATTTAGCTGACTGCACCATATAAAACAGAGATATCACGAGTGGCAAAGACAAGTTCTTACAGGAAACATAGGGTGGAGCTTGCTCATGATGTTGTCATGCACTCCATGGGCCGGGAGTGGTGCCAGGCGGCATTGCCCATATTCTGTTAGATTGACATGCTGAATATACAGTATGCTTTGTGAATAGAGCTTTTTAATAAATTGTTTGGTTTTAGTTGATACTGGGTCATGGGATCTTTATTCCTTCCCCCTGAGTGACATGTGGTTCTGATCGAGCTGATGATATACTGCAACTCCAAAGAGTGTTCTGGAGCCATCTATGTGATGTCAAGTGCCAGAGGTGTATCCTAGGCAGAGGTTGCTGTGCTTGTGGGTTCAATATATCCATTCTACAACAACCTCCTATAATTTAGAGGTCTGTCTGTTTGGTAAGGAGTTTGTATTTCTGAAGGTGGTGGTTCACTAAGGAAAGTATCAGTAGTAGTTGGAATACTTCACAAGCACCAGTCTGAAATGATTTATTGACTGAATGAATTTATGTATTTTGAATTACTTATGCACTATGGCACTTTGTTGAACATTTGGGGTGTATGAAATTTATTTTCATCTTTATTTGACGCTCATGAATTGGTTTATGTATTTATAGATTTTCATGTCATATAAATAATTTGAGTTCATCTTGATATATTTAAAATAGAGTGTATATATTTTTAACATATTTATTGTTTGATTTGATCATGTATTTGAGCACTTAAGTTGAACATTTTTTATGAATTTTTTTTTATTTGATATAATTACGTTGAGTTGCAAACACATTTGGTTGAATTTTAAGAGACAGCACACCTATTCTGTATTATAATATGGTGCCAGGATTGTGTAAATTCCTAATCATCCTTTACTTGGAAATTCAGCATCAGACCAGAAAGAGGGGGAGACAAGAGAGCTGCTGAGTGGAGTTATGAAGTTCCGAGAAGGTCAAAGACAAGGTGCTGACCAGTAAAGCCCATTCTAGTTTTTTTTTTTTCCAATACTGGTTGTGTAAGAAGGGTAGGTACAAAAGAGGTGGAGCCTCTACAAAGAATGCCTGGCTGGAACTGGCTTTAGTACATTCAAAGTAACAAACCTGGATTTAACATGCAGATTAAAAAGTCATAGTAATTTCAGCACTCTTGTACTGCATACTAGTTCTATGTGGCATGCACAGCAATGAAGAAGTGGTATAATTGTGTGTATTAGATTTAGGCCATGACAAAAATATTGGTATTTTTAGAGTGGATACATTCACAGTAGGGGGTCAATTATGGCAATATGGTTCCCAAAACAAAAAGTGCTTACTTGGTCACACACATGCGCACATGGTAGCAGACCACTAAACTGCCATATTTGTCACAATGCAATACAGGGGCAATTGGGATAATAAAGAAGTACACCTTTAGTAAGGGCATAGCAACCACAGAGTACCTAATTTACATTTGTGTTTTTGTGCATTTAGCCATGTATACAGTACGTCCATACAGCGTCTAGAAGTATAAAATTCTTCATCCATTTTATCCACTAGAATACTTTTACACATACACATGTGTATTGTCTTGGAAATTCGCTTTAACGAATTTCTCCTTACCGTGAGTACTCGCAGTTGGATGCGCAGAAATCCCCCATAAAGCTGTGCGAATCTCGCTTACCACGACTGCAGCTAAACGCCACGATTCCTGCCCATCCAACTACTTTTAGCTTCTGTTGAGATGTGGGGGATGGAGCTCCGTTACCCTAGAATGATCACACGACACTCTAAGACTGCTGTTGGAATTCACATAAGGGCAGTTTTCATTCTCCCCTTTGGTTTTATTACAAATACACACACGCCCCCCCTAATGAATAAGGTCAAACCCATCCCACAGAACAATGCAATGGGGAGTGCCTATACACAGGATGTACATTCCGATTGGAGCATAGCCTTTCCTATTATCTATCACTGGTCCTCCCCCATGAGCCTTCTGAGGTCAGCAGACTTCCTCCCCTTCCCCCCATGAGCCCTCTATGGAGAGCATATCTCCTCCCCTTCCCCCCATGAGCCCTCTATGGAGAGCATATCTCCTCCCCTTCCCCCCATGAGCCCCCTATGGAGAGCATATTTCCCAGCTCCTAGCAGTATGTCCATTCCCTGTACAAGCATCCCCTAGGAACATCAGTCTGTACCTGGATGGGCCCGATACGATCTTTATTAAAACACATCCATCCGGATACAGTTTCAGGTCGGTAATGGGTTGTAAGATATGCATAAGCCTACACGTGGAGTTCGTACCGCTTGGCGCCTTGCGTTACGAAGTCCATGTGGTACTATGCTGCTGATATGTGGATACAGGCCCGCGGTCTACTGCCAGCGGCATTCGCATCGAATGCCGTGGTGGTATACACACCGGTCTATAAGCGCAGATCCGCCATCTCATCCATTACTGAGCTGAGTACTGTAATACATACATTGTACATGCGCATGGCCCAATTGCAGCCTTCAGAGCTTTAATTAAACCACAGGAGAGACATATGAATAACACTCATATATGACACATTTAAAGTTCAACCAACAATACAAAATTTCCATGACATTCCCTCCTGTTTTATCATATTCTCCTCGTGTCCCTTCTTGATCTTCTTCAGTTTTATGGGTGTAGTCTCAAAACCTCAAAGAGTTCCTGTAGTTGTCCCTGAGAATAAAGCTCCACGGGGTACCTGAAACAACAAGACCCGACGCAGACTCAACGCAAACAGGCTTGATTGAAGCAATGATCCTCAAGAGCGTTGGAACCTTCACTACAGGAAGGCTCTTGCAAAAACCACAAACAGACTTGTGGTATGAATAAGGCTTGTGATCCCACGGTGGTCTGGGGAGATCCAGCAACAGATTCTCAAATTTATTTATTTATTATCGAGTTTATATAGCGCCAAAGGGTTTGCTCAGCGCTGTACAATAGAGGGGGGACAATACATGAAACAGAACAGTAACATCAAACAGTACACAAGGGGTAAGAGGGCCCTACTCTTTCGAGCTTACAATCTAGGAGGGAGGGGGTAGAGGCACAGGAGGAAACGGCTGTGGGGGATGGAGTGGTAGGAGGAAGGAAGGGCAGCGGCTGTTAGGTGATGGTGGGGTAGGCTTCCCTGAAGAGGTGGGTTTTCAGGGAGCGCCTGAAGGTGAGGAGGGAAGGTGACAGTCTGATGGATTGGGGTAGTGAGTTCCAGAGGATGGAGGAGGACCTGGAGAAGTCTTGCAGTCGTGCGTGGGAGGAGGAGACCAGGGAGCAAGATAGAAGGAGGTCCTGTGAAGAGCGAAGGGTACGGGTAGGGTGGTACCTGGGAATCAGGTCGGTGAGGTAGTTAGGGGCAGTGTTGTGAATGGCCTTATAGGTCAGGGTGAGCAATTTGAATTTAATGCGTTGGGCAATGGGGAGCCAGTGGAGGGAGAGGCAGAGGGGGGTGGCAGAGGTGGAGCGGCTGGTGAGGTGGATGAGTCTGGCCGCTGAGTTCAGGATGGTCTGAAGCGGGGAGAGCCTGCACTGGGGTAGGCCGGTGAGGAGGGAGTTGCAGTAGTCAAGGCGTGAGATAATCAGGGAGTGTACTAGTAGTTTAGTGGTGTCTGGGGTAAGGAAGGAGCGTATCTTGGCGATGTTCCGGAGGTGGAGCCTGCTTGCGTTTGTAAGTGATTTGATATGAGGTTGAAAGGAAAGGTTTGAGTCCAGAATGACGCCAAGGACCTTGGCTTGCTGGGTGGGATTGATGATGGTGTTGTTGGTAGTGATGGAAAGGATGGGGGGGGGGCACGGGCTGGGGGGAAGACGAGAAGCTCGGTTTTGGAGAGGTTGAGCTTGAGGAAATGGAGCGACATCCAGTCAGAGATGTCGTTTAGGAGGTGAGTGATGCGGGCGGAGAATGTGGGGGTGAGGTGAGGGGTGGATAGGTAGATTTGAGTATCATCTGCGTAGAGGTGGTAATTGAAGCCGTGGGAGTGTATGAGTTTGCCAAGGGAGGAGGTGTAGATGGAGAAGAGAAGGGGTCCAAGGACAGAGCCCTGGGGGACCCCAACAGAGAGGGGGAGGGAAGAGGAGGTGGTATCGTTGTAGGAAACGCTGAAGGAGCGTTGGGATAGATAGGATGAGAACCAAGAGAGAGCGGTGTCTCTGATGCCAAGGGAGAGTAGTTTATTAAGGAGGAGGGGGTGGTCGACTGTGTCAAAGGCCGCGGAGAGGTCTAGGAGGAGGAGGACAGAGTAGTCGCCTTTGGCTTTGGCGGTTAGTAGATCATTGGTGATTTTGAGGAGGGCAGCTTCGGTGGAGTGTAGGGGACGGAAGCCGGACTGTAGTGGGTCAAGGAGGTTGCTGTCAGTTAGGTGGGCGCTTAGGTGATCGAAGACCAAGCGCTCAAGGAGCTTGGAAGTGAGTGGCAGCAGGGAAATTGGTCTGAGGTTGTTGAGGTCAGTAGGGTCCAGGGAGGGCTTTTTGAGTATGGGGGTGATGTGCGCATGTTTTAGGGGGGAGGGGAAGACGCCAGTAGAGAGGGAGAGATTGAAGATGTGGGTAAGGGAGCGGATGAGGGAAGAGGGGGGTGACCGGAGGAGTTGAGAGGAGATAGGGTCCAGGGGGCAGGTAGTGAGGCGGGCTTCTGAGAAGACTCTGGTGACTTCCTCAGTGGTAGTAGGGCTGAAGGAGTGCAGTGATGGGGGGGTTACGGTAGGCAGGGCCTTGGGTGTGGTGGGGGGCAGTGCCGTTGCGAGGTCAGAGAAGGGGAGAGATGAGGGGGTGATGGAAGGGGGGAGGCTAGATGGGGAGGTAGATTGCAAGTTGACTATGTGCTTGCGGATTGCGTCAATCTTGTTGTGGAGATGAGTGGCAATCTCGTGGGCGGTAAGTGAGGTACTGAGTGGAGGAGGGGGGGGAGAGAGCAGGGAGTTGAAGGTGGAGATGAGTCGGCGAGGGCAGGTGGAGAGGGTGTTAATCAGGTTAACGAAGTAGGCCTGCTTGGCGGCGTGGAGGGAGGAGGTGTAGGTGAGGAAGGCAGATTTGTAGAGGGAGAATGCATGAGGGGACCTGGTTTTGCGCCATAGTCTCTCCAGCGCATGACTGCGACGTTTGAGGCATTTAGAATGGTCGTTCTGCCATGGTTGGAGCGGTCTGGGTTTGATGTTGCGTGTGGTTAGGGGTGCCAGAGAGTCTAGGGTAGCTGATAGTGAGTCGTTGTACGCGGTGGTGGCTAGGTCAGGACATGACAGTGGAAGGATGCTGTCGTGTAAGCGGATGGCAGCCGAGTGGAGGGGGGCCGGGTGCAGGTTGCGGAGGTTGCGGCTGGTGATGGTTTGGCGCACTGGGGGGGGGAGTTAGGGGAAGGGGAGATGGAGAACATAAGGAGGTGGTGGTCGGAGAGAGGGAAGGGGGTGTTAGTGAAGTGGTTAAGGGTACAAAGGTGGGAGAAGACGAGGTCCAGGGTGTTCCCATTGATGTGGGTGGAGGATTGAGTGTATTGTGTGAGCGCGAAGGAGGAGGTTAGGTGGAGGAGTTATGAGGTAGCTGGGGTGTTGTCGTTGATGGGGATGTTGAAGTCCCCGAGGATGATGGTCGGTAGCTCAGAGGAGAGGAAGAAGGGAAGCCAGGCGGCGAAGTCATCCAGGAAGCGGGCTATGGATCCGGGGGGCCTGTAGATCACTGCGATCCTTAGGGGGGTGGGTGAGAAGAGCCGGATGCAGTGAGCCTCAAAGGAGGAGAAGGTTAGGGAGGGGGGGTTAGGGAGGACCTGGAAGGTGCTCAGCGGTGATAGGAGCAGGCCGACACCACCACCTTTGTGACCGCTCAGTCTTGGTGAATGGGACCAGACGAGACCTCCATGGGAGAGTGCCGCAGGGGAGGTAGTGTCAGTGGCCTGTACCCAGGTTTCGGTGATGGCTAGGAGGTTGAGGGAGCGGGAGATAAAGAGGTCATGGATGGCAGTTAGTTTGTTGCAAACCGAATGGGCGTTCAGAAGTGCAACCGAGAGAGGGGGGATGGATGCGGGGAGGAGGTGCACAGGTATGAGGTTGAGAGGGTTGCGGTGGCTGGCGGGGGCAGGGGGGTCCCTGGAGGGGGGGTTCCTGGAGGGGGGGAGAGGTGGTGAGGGGCCAGGGTTTGGGGAGATGTCCCCAGCGGATAGGAGAAGGAGAAGGGTGAGGAGGGTGGCATGGGAATGGGAGGTGTAGGAGCGTGTGAGTCTGGTAGTGGTGGCACGTGGGTCGACTGGGGAGTGGAGTACCAGGAAGAGGTGGTGAGTGCCGTAGTGGGGAGAGGGCAGAAGTGAAGGGGCAATGTAGAGCTCTTTTGGGGGGGTGAGCGGGTAGAGGGAGGCGATTTTTGGGATGGAGGAGAGGAAAACGAGGAGAAGTGCAGGTGGCATTCTGGGGTGAGTGCAGTGCTGTTCGGGTCAGGGGAGGTGAAGGGATACGGGTCAGGGCGAGGTGATGTGGAGAGTCTGTATCACCGTGGAGGAGTCCACTAGAGTCCTTCTGTAGCTGCAATCTGTGGGTGCAGTATGCTGGCGTCCGAGGGGTCATCAGTGGGTCCGGTGGATCGGCGAGTGGAGGGGTCATAGGGTGCGATGTCTGGGGGTGTTGGTAGGCACGACGACTGGTGATGCTGGTGGCTCGGTGACTGGAGATTCGCTGGGCGACGTCTTGATTCGCTGGGTGGTCCGGGTGTTGGGTGTCCAGAGGTGGTAGCTGGGTGCCCGGTAGCTGGGTGCTGGGTGTCCAGGGGTGGTAGCTGGGTGCCCGGTAGCTGGGTGTCCAGGGGTGGTAGCTGGGTGCCCGGTAGCTGGGTGTCCAGGGGTGGTAGCTGGGTGTCCGGTAGCTGGGTGCTGGGTGTCCAGGGGTGGTAGCTGGGTGTCCGGTAGCTGGGTGCTGGGTGTCCAGGGGTGGTAGCTGGGTGTCCGGTAGCTGGGTGCTGGGTGTCCAGGGGTGGTAGCTGGGTGCCCGGTAGCTAGGTGCAGGGTGTCCAGGGGTGGGCCCAGAACCGATGTGTGGGTTGGGCAGCGGAGCAGCGATCAGTGGGCCTGAGCTGGTTCCTGGTGGTCAGGGATGGACACAGGGCTAGTGGGGAGGGCCCTGCGGAGGCTGGCAGGTCTGTGGGGATCGGTGGTGGCAGCTTACCCGTTCTGGTGGTGCTGCCGTGCAGGTATCCTGGGGTGGTCCTGGGCTGCTGTCAGCTTGGTGGTCCTTGCTTGCTGTTCCTGGTGATCCAGGGTAGTCAACGAGGACCCAGGGCTGATGGGGAGGGCCCTGGGCAGGCAGGCAGGTCGGTGGTACCCGGTGGGCAGAGCGGAGACGGTCCGGGCGGATGTCCGGCGATGCGGTCCGGTCGTGGCTCGGCTGCGCCAAAAATTGAGGCCCCGGCTTCAGGTGCGCGGGTAGGCCGCGATTCCCGGAGCTCCGGGAAAAGGTCCAGAAGCCTTCCCTGGTGGTCGAGCTGGGCCGGGAGTGTCTTAGGGGCCCCGCTGGGGTCCGCTGCGGGCCGGATGGCAGCGGATTGGGGCTAGGAGCACAGGAGCTCCTAACGCATGTCTGCTCCCACCGCCATCTTGTTGACATCTGCAGACGGGGCCACACAAGGCTGGTCTCGACCCAGACAGTTTTCCAAATCGCAGACACAAACCATGATGAGGCTTGAAGCTTGCTTGGAAGTCTTGGAGAATGTGGTCTTCAGAGAGATAAATTAGAGGGAAGCCAGGACGTAATCTGTAGAGAAGGTGGTTGGTTGGTGAGGTCTTCCTCCGATCAGTGGTTGGAGTGGAATCCCAGGAGCGGGCATGGAGATGTGGTCGTCTGCCCGAGCTTGGCTTACACGGTCGATGAGGCAACAGGAACATCTCACCGCGGCATATAAGAGGCAGAGGAAAAAGAGAAGCATCAGGACATACACTCCCACTTCCTTCAACCAAGATCCGATGGAGAACAAGAAATCTCCCAATCCTCCCAAACCCTTGAACGGATTCCAACCCTCACTAGCTATAGCTCTAGCTTTTCCCTGTAGTTCACTAACTTTGTCCATATGGGCCTGGACCTTGTCATCGGTGTCTTCTATCCAAGTACAACAATCCTCTCCGATGAACTCACAGAACCCCCCTTTGGCGGCTAAAAGATAATCAAGGGCCATCTTCTCCTGAAGCACTAAAATTCCCATCTGCCGTTGTTCTTGGGCAATTTCTCTGACAGCCTCTACGGTCTCGTTAAACATACTATCCACGATGACAGAAAAATTGTTCAGGCGCTTCATAAGTTCTATTCCCCATCCTGTCCATGAGGGGAACCAAGCCCATGCCTGGTCGCCCTCAGAGAACAGCTCCCTGCGAACTCTCCCTGCCATCCTTACCTTCTTGTGGACCATCAACTCTTCATGATCCATCACTACATAGGATGCTGGGACTAGCTTTATGAGGGCACACGAATCTTTCGCGTTCTGGGGAAATGTTCTATAGGCTGCCGAACCACACAGAAAATAGTATGGACCTGTCAGAGCAGAGCAGGAGGAGTTCCTCGTTCGGCCTCTGGCACTGAGCAACAGTTGCACAGACTGGGGGATTGCTCCCTCAGTCTGCACATCACATCCGTCCTTCCAACACACGTGGTCTGGTCGGTCAGTGTGGTTACTCAGAAGGGAAGTCTGGTTAGTCAGATTGACAGTTATACCTCCCTCGCAGGTGGTAGTCCCAACAAACTTGTTACCTGTGCCAAAGCTGATGTTAAAGCACACCTGAGGGCTGCCTAGCTGTCCAGTTACCCATAATGGACTGACGAGGGTCCTACAGGAGCTAGAGCTAATATTGGTGCTAAAACTGATGTTACCTGCTAAAAATGTGTCATTAAGTTCTACCGACTTCCGGTTCCGGCGCCGGATGCTGTAACACGCGGGACCCGCGGCTCCCGGGATCCCGGCTATACAAATCCCGCTAACTGCCTCCGGGTCCCCGCTCTTCAGCCCTCGGGTGTCCCTTACCTTCTGGCAGTGGCCCCGGCATGGAGCGGTACCTTCTGCCGGCGCAGTCCGGCCACGAGTCGGCGGCTAGAGCGGAGGGGTGCGGCTCTCCCCCTCCTGCAGCCAAGATGGCCGACGATGCCTGTCACACTATGGACACAGGCAAGGAGCGAGATCACACTCAGGGAGCAGTTATAATGGAATCTCCCTCCAACCTCCTCACTGCCTCTGCACTCCCTTTTGGCACTGACTGCCTTAATGAGCAGTATAATATGATAGCACAGGCAGTGTCTTATATCTTGCTCCCTAATATCACTCAGGCTGTAGATAGAGCTGTCACAATGGGCATGGAACAGCTGAGAAAGGATCTATGCGATCATTCTAAACGATTGACTGAGGCTGAACAGCGTTTATCTGATTTAGAAGACGAAGTCCATTCAATGCAAGCGGGTACATCACAATCCAATAGTATACAGCAAAGTATTTTGGATAAAATCGAAGATTTGGAAAATCGATCACGTAGGAATAACCTACGCATTGTGGGTCTTCCTGAATCTTTTAATACTGGATCTCTCCCCGATTTATGCTCAACACGGATCCCGGCGGCATTAGGCCTATCCTCCTCCTGCCAGGTCGAGAGAGCTCACCGCCTGGGGCCTCCGTCTACCGAGCGCCGAACGCCACGCTCAGTGATTGTCCGCTATCTCAATTATGCTGACCGCGTAGCGATCCTCACCTCTTTCCGTAACTCACGCTCTTTGCAGATTGAGGGTCACAAATTACTGCTATTTGCGGACTACTCGCAGGAAGTGTCGCGTAAACGGAAAGCATTCCAACAAGTATGTGCCACTCTTTATCAGAAAGGAATAAAGTTCACATTGGCGTATCCGGCCACGTTACGGTTCACTGCACCATCTGGGGTCTCTAAATCTTTTGTCCATCCTGAAGAAGCCCACCAATATCTCCGAGATCACCTAGCCGAAGGGGATCCGGCATCACAGCAGGCGGGTAGAAATTTTGGGCCCAGAGATCAACGCAGTCCCCGCAAAGACCCACCTAAACGTCAACGCATCATTCCATCGTCCTCTAAAGCTCGTCCGCCTTGAAGGTCTAGGAGGCCATTGGTCTCTACATTAAAGCTTCAAGCTTTTCTCTTGATCCGATTGGCTCTGATGAAAGAGCTTTCTATTGGTATTCTTATTTTTGAATGGTATTTTTTTTTTGCATACTGAAAGCTCACACGTTCTAAAGTCTGAGCCTGTTCGATTGTTCAGCGCTAGATGTTCTATGTATTATTTGTTTGGCACAAGGCCTTTGCATTGTCGCCTACTTCAATGTCATGTTTTATTTACATATATGCCTGAATTTTACTTCATCCTTCCTGCATTTGCCTTGTTCCATACATCAGCGGTGCTGCGGGGGAGGGGTGCTGAGGCCGCTGTCGGGAGTTCATTTGAGGGACGCCCTCACGTATCCTTAGTATTTATAACTTGGTCCCAGGGGCAGGCTCCTCTCACTGCTACTCCCGGTCACGCTGATGTTGGTGGATACAGCATGCGGAATGACGTGAAGTCCTTTATACTGTTGTGGTATATTATATGTTTGGTATTTTTGTTGGGCTCTACTAGGGCCCCTGCTCTTGTCTTCGCTTTCTCTCCTCTTTTTTCTCTCCAATTTCACTTTTTCTTCTTTGGAGATCTCCGTCGTCTTCTGAGACCAGATTTACACCACCCACATCTGCCTAATGAAGCAGTGCTAATTGTTTCTACATCTCTAATTGGTAAGTCCCATATCTTCTTATCACATACCTTATCCCAGCTAGAATGACACGTATTTTTTCCTGGAATGTTAAAGGCCTCAGATCCCCTCACAAACGCATGGCAGTACTAAGACATTTGCGGCGCTTACGCGCGGATATAGCTCTACTCCAAGAGACTCATCTTACACAGCCTGACTTTGTCCGTATGCGAAAACTCTGGGTGGGTCACGTCTTCGGCTCCTCCTCCCTTAATAATAAAGCAGGGGTACTTATTCTTATTCACAAGAGACTTAATCCTGAATTGGTCTCTGTGGACGCAGATGCCGAAGGCCGTTTCATAGCAGCACATGTCAAAATAGGACCCCAAGAGTTGGTCCTTGCCAATATATATGCTCCTAACTCCCCGACGAGGCAGGTTTTTCAGGGCCTGTCTTCACGGCTGGCACCCTATATCCACAAGCCGCTTGTCATGGGAGGTGATTTTAATTCTGTTATGCAGGAGCAGGAGGATAAATCGCAAAGTGTTGACCGAGACTCTCGCTCTACTCAGCCTCCCCGTCCAACGCCCACATTACTTGGTAATTTCGTTGAAGCTATGCAATTTACTGATATATGGCGCTTGACTCACCCAGATGGTAGAGATTATACTTTCTATTCTCCCGTTCACCACTCTTTATCTCGAATCGATTATATTTTTTGCAACCCCACAACGTTGCAACATGTTGTATCATCTACTATACATGACATAGCCATATCGGATCACTCTCCAATTTCTATCATGATAAACTTCTCAGATCCTACACCGCACCCTAGGATATGGCGTTTCCCCTCGTTTTTGGCAAATAATCAGGAGCTTTCCCGGCAGCTACAAGATACCTGGGCAGATTTCCAATCTACTAATGCGGCTCATGTTTCTAATCCAAATTTATTTTGGGATACGGGGAAGGCGGTATTACGCGGTAAAATTATTGCTTTTACGTCCGCATATAAAAAAAGAATTCTGCACCATTTCACGGAGGCTAGTAACCTTCTTAGACTGACTCAGCGTAGGATGACGGACTCAAATACGCAGGACAATAGGACAGCTTGGGCGGACGCTAAGAACCAGTTCAACACTTGGGCGGCAGCACAGGAAACACTTCATCACTCATACCTTGACCTACAGTATCACAGGTTTGGTAACAAACCAGGCAAATTTTTGGCGCGCATGTGTAGGAAGCCTTTTACCCCCACGCAATTCACCTCTTTAAAGGATTCTCAGGGGATACTTAAACAATCTTCGGAAGAGATTATATCTATTCTGGAAAATTTTTACGCAAATTTATATGGGCCGGACCCTATAGACCAGGCACGGGCGCACTCCTTTCTTGACAGCGTACATCTACCACAAATTGATCCAATAGCACTGCAATCTTTAAATGCCCCGATATCGCAGGCGGATATTTGTCTAGCTATTAGTTCCTTAGCCAATGGTAAAGCTCCAGGCCCGGACGGGTACACTTCTGAATTTTATAAACTTATGGATAAAACCCTCTCTCCTACTCTACAGCTGGTATATCAGTCTATTCAGGAGAGCGGGATATATCTGCCATCAGCTTCGCAGGCCCACATTAAATTAATAGCAAAAAAAGGCAAGGATCCCTCGGACCCTGGTTCTTATCGACCGATTTCTCTCCTTAATCTAGATGCAAAGATTCTCTCCAAAATAGTAGCTAACCGTTTGGCCATCATTTTGCCCACCCTTATTCATCCTTCTCAAGCTGGCTTTATAAAGGGGCGCTCGGCCACCTCAAATATCCGCAAAGTGCTCACAGTTTTACATCAGGCTAAACATAACCCATTACAGGATCTAGCGATTGTTTCCCTCGACGCTGAAAAAGCGTTTGACAATGTAAGTTTTCAATGGCTTTATTCGGTCCTCACTAAATTTGGCTTTTCCGGACCATTCACGCGTTTAATTCAGGCTATGTATTCCGCCCCGACAGCTCAGGTAGTGGCGGCAGGGAAAATATCCAATCCCATTCCATTACATAAGGGTACAAGACAAGGCTGCCCATTGTCCCCCCTGCTTTTCAACTTAGCTTTAGAACCCTTAGCCCGCTTCCTGTTGTTTCAATCGCGACTTCATGGCATTCAAATTGCCCAACAGGATCTTCGTCTAGCTTTATTTGCGGACGACATACTAATATTCACCTCCAACCCGACTCTAGACTTACCGTACATTCAATCCGTTTTCGCAGATTTTTGATGCTGCTCGGGCCTCCGTATTAATTTTGCGAAAAGTGAGGTTCTGCCGTTATATCACGCTCGACTCCCTGAGTGGGCTGGCGACTCACTCTTTAAAATTAATACAAACCATATCACTTATCTAGGTATTAAAATTGGGAAATTAGCCTCGTCCCTTTATTCTCTTAACTATTCACCAGTAATTCAAAAAATTTTATGGGAATTGGAAATGTGGAAAGAACTGCCATTATCACTTATGGGTAGAGTCCACCTCTTCAAGATGACGAGTTTTCCGAAGCTTCTGTATCCTCTTCAAACTATTCCTCTCCTGCTCAAACATACGGATATAGTCAGGCTGAATAAAGCGATTTCTAGTTTCTTATGGAGGGGGCGCCATCCGCGAATAGCTATACATAAGTTGTTTCTTCCTAGATGTGAGGGTGGTCTGAGCCTTCCCAACATTAGGCTTTACAATCTATCTTGTATTTTACGGGTGTGTGTAGATTGGATCTCCCGTTCGTCCGTGTTTTCTAATTACCGACTCGAATCTGCCATGGTGAGCCCATATGATCTGTCGGCCCTCCTACATTCTAATTCTGCCTCACTTCCTCCGCATATTAAGCACAATCCACTCATACGGGACACCCTCTTCACATGGAGGGAGGTCAGACGTAGACTAGGAGTTTCTCCCTGGCTGTCTCGATATCTTCCTATTCATCACAATCCTTCCTTTTCTGTCTCTCAACAGTATGCAGCTTATGAAAAGTGGTATGACCAGGGTCTTAGATTTGTAAGTCAGTTGTATGACTCAGCAACAGGATCCCCCCTTCCGTTCCAACAAATTCTCAACGCGTTTGACTTACCTTCCCATCATTTTTTGTATATTTTGCAAGTTAGGAATTATGTGAATTCCATAGTACAAAACAAGTCTTCTCGCTTTTGTTCTACTATGATAGAAGTCCTTGTAAGGAATCAAAAATACAACATATCCAATATATATGGTCAACTATCTATGCACTATGCAAAACCGCTGGATTCTTATACTTCCATCAAAACGTGGATACGAGACTTTGACAATGCCTTCACCGCGGAGCAATTGCTCACAGGTTTTAATACTACCTGTGCGTTCAATATGAACGAATTTTGGAGGGAGCAGCAATTCAAAATTATGCACCATGCCTATATGCCTTGCCTGTACTCCCGAACAGACTCATTGATCTCTACATGCCCGCTCTGTGGTTCATATAAACCATCACTTCATCACAGATTCTGGAATTGTCCACGGGTCTGTGTCTTCTGGAACCAACTTTTGAACTTTGTGCTTTTCGTCACTACTCTCCAGTTACCTAGGGACCCGCTGCTTCTTCTCTTTGGCAATCTGGAAATATCAGTGTCTGCTGCCTCACACTGCCATCTTGCTTTGTTCAGAGCAACCAAACCATGGCTATCCATTTGCTTGATGGCGGCGAGAAGGTCTATTTTGAAAAAATGGGTCTCCAACTGTCCACCTACCATCTCAGACGTCAAATTGGAACTCAACTTTCTACTTCGATGGGATCGGCTTGGTCTGCATATAGCTCCTTCTACAACAGGAGTGGAAAAGTTCAACCGCAAGTGGGGTCAATATGTTTCAAAAGTTCTCCCAAGTCCAGAGCCCCAGCACCCCTCTCATGGTTCTCTAAGCTAGATGTAAGCTAGTTTCCAGGGTATTCCTGATGCATGGTGTTTCTATTGCTCAAGGGGTCAAATGATTGCAACATTATAAATGCTGTGTACCTCTCAGAAATCTCTTTTGCTCTCGCTTTGCTCCACTCCCACTTCGCCATTCTGGCTTATTAATCTCTCTCTCATTTTCCTGGCTGACCTATATGAAGTGGTCCCCTACTAGCACATCTATATACATACTGATGCGCTGCTTCTCACTATACTTTACTATCTCATTATACTTTACTATCTTATTACTTTATCAGTCTATTACTTTTTTATCCTAATCTCTTTATCCTGGCTTGTTTTCATGGTCCTCTGGCCTCAGACTTTTGGTACATAATTTCTTGTACTCCAGTTCTCCTTTTTTTTTTTTTTTTTTTCTTTCCCTTTTGGCATATTCTTTATATGCTGGCTTTTCCAACTCCCTGGTCTTATGTTCCTACTGCTATATCTCTATCCTATGTTTTTTACTTTCTTTTTTCACTTTTTACTCTCATGCACGATGACCTCCCTATCGGTCGATATGACAAATGGTTAACATCGCTTATTCTTTTGCTTTACGTATGTTTATATATATATATGTGATTTTTCGAAAACCTGCATACTTTAACTTCAAGCCCTTGTACCCTGACATATTACATATGCTATATTTTCCAATAGATACTCTTCTTTCCAAACTTCTCCATTCCCTCTCGGATTCTTTCGGGGCTTCTGTAATATGTTTATGAGTAAAATGTTATCCTGGAATTTATTCATCTGATTTGGCATGTTGCCACGCTATGAATACTGACAAACCTCATCGTTGGTTATTTTGTGTGTACAATAAAACCCAATAAAGCTTCTTTTAAAAAAAAAAAAAAGTTCTACCGACAAATGTCTACGTGGGGGCTGACCAGGGGTCCCTTGCTTTTTCATGCCGACGCGGATGTCATATAGGGCATGAACAGCGGCCATTGCGGACATGTGATGACTGGGTGGGGGCTTAGAGCATACCCAACAGTTGGTTTTGTTGGCGGTTCTTGCTAAACGCAGATGCATTTTAAATAAAAGGTTGGGGTATCTGCCGTCTTTTCCTCCGTTCACACACATGTAAGACATACAAACAAAAAGAAAAAGGAAAATGACACCCCTCATTCTCTGGTGTAGCTGAAAAGCTTCTTGCAGTGGCTTGCGTGCACCCAGTTGTCTCGTCCCTCGAGCTTGAGTGAGGTAGGTGTCGTCAGCTGGACTTGGTATGGTCCGGTGAACCGTGGCTCGAGTCCGGTTCTTTGATGTTTCTTTAGGACGACCCAATCACCTGGCTCAATAGAAAGAACACCTGTTATTGCATTTGGATCGGGGAGCAATTCGCGAACCCGATGGTGCATCTTCTGCAGCTCCCGTTGCAGAGATTGCACATAACCTGTAAGCTGTGAATGCAAAGACGACAACTGTTGAGGAAAGTACAACCCTGTTTTGGGAGGTCCCCCAAACAACACCTCGTAGGGTGACAGCCCATGTGGTTGCCGAGGGGCATTCCGGATGGAATAGAGGGCAATGGAGGGACACTCAGGCCAAGGTTTTTGGATATCGGCCATGATGTTGGAGATCCTGTTTTTAAGGATTCCGTTAAGACGTTCAACCTTACCGCTACTCTCGGGGTGATATGGGGTGTGTCGTTGCTGACTCCAGTTCCACCAAAGAAATGCAGTCGTGTCCTTTGGAAGAGAGGTTAGTAGTGGACAAAGAAGACATGTTAGCAGAAGAGGTGTTAGTATTGTTAGTCGTGTTGCAAAATTCAGCACTGTCGTTGCTGTCCTCCCCCCCCTTCTCATCTTCCAACACAGGAAGAAGAGAAGCTGGGTTAAGAATAGTGCATCGTTTGATAGTGAGGTTAGTAGGGGTTAGGAGGGCTTTCCCCTTAGAGGGGTACCTTGCCTTGGATGTCCTGTTTTCGCAGGACCGTTCTTGCTGCACTGGTGTCGGTGAGGCAAGGGAGGGGATATTTTAATTCCTCTAGAAAAAGATGGATCTGGGCCGACACCGATTTGTAAACTTCCTATGAGGATTCATAGGAGTTACTTACCATGGTGGTCACTGGGGCGGAGGACTCATCAGGAATGAACTGCCACTGATCTTTAGGTAATTGGGGACAGCTCCTCCTCATGTGCCCCGTTTGGTGGCACTGGAAGCACCTGGGAGGGGGCCTATCCTTCCTGTGACCCAGATCCCTTGGTTTTTCGTGTGGGGTCTGAGACATAAGAACTTTGGCCTTGTCCTGTTTTCTTCTATCCATTTCCCTCTCTATTGTCGCAAGAGTGGAAAGGATAGCAGGGATAGACATCTCATTATATTCGGGTCGGGCCAGAACCAGCCTTTCCCGAATTTTAGTATCGATGCCTTCCAAAAATTTGGCCCGCAACAGAATGTGCGTCGCAGTCACCTTTACCCCTTCAGTTGGAGCATCAGGTCCAACTTCCAGATCCGCATCCAGTGCCGTCTGTTTGAGACGGCGCCAGAAGCAGGCGCTTTCCTCATTAGGACCCTGGGTGAGCTTCATCATGTCCGTAGTAGAGGTAGCACCATACATTTCTGGAAGCTTTGCCTTTAGCTGTGTACAGAACTCTTTGCCCCCTGAAGTCATCTCTTCATGAGTGGTTATAGAGCACCCTGCAATCAGTGCACTGGCCACTTCCATGCCCATCTTCGCCCGCAGGATCTGTGCACAATCTGACCCACTCATACCATAGCTGAACTGGTTTTGTCCAAACATTCGAGCAAATCCTCTCGGATTGACTCGATAGTCCGGGAGCTCAGCCAGAATAGTGCGGATCTCTGCCGGGGTGAAGGGGACATGCCAAACTACCCGTTCCCCTAAAGTCCGTTCCCCCCTGTGCATTGGGAGGACCTTCAAAATGCTGCACCCTGACTGGATAAGCCTCAGTCCGGGAAGAGTGCAAGGGCTGGCCCAGCTTCATCGGTGGGCTTAGATTAACCACCTCGCTTACTGCACCTTCAGGTTTGAGGTCCCTCAGATCAGGGTATAGCTGGGGGGCAGGGGTCTGATCAGTGGTTCGTAGCGCTTTGATGCAATCCGCTCTGTTTCTTAACCGGGTGTCTATTCCCCTTGATTCACAGATAGTCTGCAAATCGGTTGTTGAGAAGGCTTCATAGTTGGAAACAGAAGGAGCTGGGGTGAAGCAGGGAGAAGGGAGAGGTAGAGGCTGAGGCATAGATACAGAAGACACGGAAGGTACGTCAAGAGTGACGTCACTAACAGAAGAGACAGGTGCAGTTATACTTATCTCAGCCACTGTTGGTTGTTCGGGAACCCCAGCAGACCCTGATCCTGCCTGCCTTAGTAGAGTCAGCCCTGAAAGAGCTTCCTCCACCTCTGACACTGGATCCTCCTGTTTTATTCCCTCTGGAGGCCAGGTATACATCACCTGGTTCTTCCGGACAGACACCAGTTTATGTATGCCCTGCTTCCCTAATTGGATTGACCTGTGAAGCCATAGCTGTGCGATCTCTAGTTCTGACGCCTGCATCCGTGGTTCAAATTCAGAGATGAATTTTTCCCACCTCCATGCGTCAAATGTACCTTCCCGGGGAATTTCCCATCTGGTACCCTTCGACCATTTATTCCACCTTTTGAGGGGTTCTGTAGACTTCCCCTCCAAACTCACCTTCATCAGTTGTGCAGCTGTCCTTACCCTGAAGAGGGCTGGTTCCCCCTCTCTCTTCATGGACTGACTACTGCCCATCGTGACTAGTCACTGGTATATATCCCGCGTCCGGGTACCTGTTTACCCTCTGGAGCACTCGGTGGGATCCTACAGAGAGGCCTGATTCCACCACTTTCCCAGCACAGCGTAATTTATGTGATTCTTATCGATCACCCGAAGCGCATCAAGTGGCGGTCAGACTGAGAGCACACCTCCCACTCCCACAGCGCAATTTATGTGATCCTGACCACCCAAAGTGTTTGTGGTAACCAGGCTAAGCGTTACACTTCCCTGGACCGCCCACTCGCACAGCGCAATTTATGTGGTTCTCATCACCCACTGTGTTTGGCAGGCCACACCGCACAATGATGAAAGTGGCTTTTCTCTCCCTGCACACAGTAGCTAACACAAGTCAAAACAAAAAGAGGGGTTCTTGGATGTTACTTCGGGGTCACTGGTTCTCCCGACACCTGCTAACTGACCTTTAGGAAATTTGTGTAAAGAAAAAAACTTTCCTAATACACACAGAAAAACCCATTTTCAACCTGAAAAACCGTTAAAAAGGACAAAGTGGATCCTTATGAAAAACACATTTCGCAGTAAAACAATTACACAGAGGTGAACCGAAAAACTGCGCCAAAAGTAACCTTGTTGCTGATGCAAAAATCACTCATACCAGTGCCGCTAAACGATCCACGTTACACACGCAATCTTCGCTGCAACCACCTAAAACCGTTTACACAAAAAGTCTGCTGGACGTGAAACACGTGATGCAGCAGCTTAAAACAAACCCGCTTTACACAAGAAAAACATAATCACTATACAAGAAATCTATGTGCAAAAACCCAGACTTCACCGCGCTCACTAAATGTGGAACACGTGAGGGAAAAACTCGCTTAACATACTTTAAATTGGCTGGCAATACGCAAATTTAAAGCTAAAAGCAAACAAATTAACCTGTAAAAAATTTGGATTAAAAACACAATATGGGTCAAAGCTGCATACACATTGCATAGAGATTACTGCACATGTGGTAGTCAACAAAATGGCCACCAACAGGGAACACATGTGGTAGTCAACAAAATGGCCACCAACAGGGAAAGCACATTGCATAGAGATTACTGCACATGTGTTAGTCAACAAAATGGCCACCAACAGGGAAAGCACATTGCAGACTCTAGCCTCATAAATTGCCTCTAACCTCTTACATAAAACAGACTTTTGGACAGAACATACACTGGACAATTACACAACAATATGCAGCACACATACAACACAATTTGGTATAATCACAGAACAGACATAAAACACCAACATATCACACTAACATGCACATGTAACAGAAAGGACCCCCTGCTGCATGCTTGCTGGGAGCAGTAGTACCACAAAACACTGCACAGACTATATACACACAAAAATCTTACAACAGTTAACAATTAACCTAAACCTTTCAGCACTGTAATAATTACCTCACGTGGAGGGGGGTAAAGCAATCACCACAGTACCTACAACCCGCAAATACTTACCTAACACTATGTAACAACTTTTACCCGCTAAAACATATACCCTTTTAATTTTTGGTTGGAAGATTTTTAAACTTGACCAAATCCAGCCAACCAAACCCACCCCTCTGCTGCTCTCCGCAGAGACAAACCCTTGTCTTTCACCCACAAATCAAGATTTTAGGACAAAACTAGGTCCTTGCTAAGCGGTAATTCTTGTTAGCTAACAGAGAGCGAAATCAGCCACACGAACGCACAAAAAGCGATCCTCTTAATGGCAGAGAGACCTGAAATGTGCCGGCATACTTTTTGCTAGTTCATGATGGCTCATTCCTCCCTTGTGCTCGGTTAGCTATCCCAGAATACGCGTTAGTATCCACCAGGCTCGCCAAACTGTCTTGGAAATTTGCTTTAACGAATTTCTCCTTACCGTGAGTACTCGCAGTTGGATGCGCAGAAATCCCCTATAAAGCTGTGCGAATCTCGCTTACCACGACTGCAGCTAAACGCCACGATTCCTGCCCATCCAACTACTTTTAGCTTCTGTTGAGATGTGGGGGATGGAGCTCCGTTACCCTAGAATGGGTGTCGGCAACCCGCGGCTCCAGAGCCGCATGCGGCTCTTTTTCATCTTTGCTGCGGCTCCGGAGCACACTGCCCACCAGGTGACAGGCAATAGGGTTTCAGTGGTCGGCAAGACGCGGATCGCAAGCCACATGCGGCTCTTCTGTGTGCCGGGCGCCCGCTCCCCTCCCTCCTCTCGGGCGGCCGCCTCAAAAGTCAGGACTCTTAATCCGACCCGCGGAGCGTGGAACATTGGCTGTCAGGATGTAGGCGGGGCAGCCAGGATGTAGGCGGGGCAGCGTGACGAACTCCTCTCCTCTCACAGTCCGCCCTGAAGACCGGAACACAGCGCGGGAACACAGCGAGAGGAACGCGCGGAGCAAAGGTAAATGAATTGAGACAATATGGGGAATGAATTACTATAGGGGGGATGAATTACTATAGGGGGGATGAATTACTATGGGGGATGAATTACTATAGGGGGGATGAATTACTATATGGGGGATGAATTACTATAGGGGGGATGAATTACTATAGGGGGGATGAATTACTATACGGCGTAGCTACTCAACGTGGTTCAGCTCCGCCTCGCCACGAGTACAGTGCCTGGTGACGTTGGGATTTGTTTTAAATGTTGCAATGGTTTTGCGGCTCCCAGTCTTTTTTTTCCCTTTGGAAACGGGTCCAAGTGGCTCTTTATGTCTTAAAAGTTGCAGACCCCTGCCCTAGAATGATCACACGACACTCTAAGGCTGCTGTTGGAATTCATATAAGGGCAGTTTTCATTCTCCCCTTTGGTTTTATTACAAATACACACACGCCCCCCCACATGAATAAGGTCAAACCCCTCCCACAGAACAATGCAATGGGGAGTGCCTATACACAGGATGTACATTCCGATTGGAGCATAGCCTTTCCTATTATCTATCACTGGTCCTCCCCCATGAGCCTTCTGAGGTCAGCAGACTTCCTCCCCTTCCCCCCATGAGCCCTCTATGGAGAGCATATCTCCTCCCCTTCCCCCCATGAGCCCTCTATGGAGAGCATATCTCCTCCCCTTCCCCCCATGAGCCCTCTATGGAGAGCATATTTCCCAGCTCCTAGCAGTATGTCCATTCCCTGTACAAGCATCCCCTAGGAACATCAGTCTGTACCTGGATGGGCCCGATACGATCTTAATTAAAACACATCCATCCGGATACAGTTTCAGGTCGGTAATGGGTTGTAAGATATGCATAAGCCTACACGTGGAGTTCGTACCGCTTGGCGTTACGAAGTCCATGTGGTACTATGCTGCTGATATGTGGATACAGGTCCGCGGTCTACTGCCAGCGGCATTCGCATCGAATGCCGTGGTGGTATACACACCGGTCTATAAGCGCAGATCCGCCATCTCATCCATTACTGAGCTGAGTACTGTAATACATACATTGTACATGCGCATGGCCCAATTACAGCCTTCAGAGCTTTAATTAAACCACACGAGAGACATATGAATAACACTCATATATGACACATTTAAAGTTCAACCAACAATACAAAATTTCCATGACAGTATACTTGTACGCGGGTTTACAAAAAATACACCAAAATACTAATTTCAAACACAGAATTTGGCTAATATGTAAGTGTCTCTAAATGCTGTCCTAAATTATGGGGATAAACAATGCTATTTTCATTGACACATTGGCTATGATAGATTTACATGTGGATCTGTAAAAAATTCAACCTAATACAGATCTGAACGCAGCATTTTTTTGCACCCAAAGTGCATGAGCCCTTAAAGATCATTGTCTGTCTGCAACAATTAAGTGATTGCTAGCTCTTCAATTGTTTATTGCTTAGCTACTGTTTTTATTTTTTAAAAATATGTTGCAGCTTTGCACTCATGTATTTTATTTTTCTTTTATTCTGCTTTCTTTACCTTTTGTATTGTTTTTTTTGTTATATATATATATATATATATATATATACAGTATATGCAGCTACGCCCTGCAAATGGCCATGACACCACTATTTAGATGTATCTGCCAGTGTTAGCAGGCCATTGTTTGCACTGCTTGTTTCATGTTATTTTGCATATTCAGATACCTCACACCTGCTCTGTTGTGTTTGTTCCCCAAACATGCCTCCCTAGCCAGTAGTTTGAGGTATTATGACCCTTATGGGTACTGTGATTGTTGAGTCTTCTAATCTTTAGCATTGTATATCTTGCACAAATGTGGATACGGACTTCTTTCATTATATTGTCTTTGTAATTGCAAAGCTCAAAATAAAGATTACAGTAAAAAAAAATTTGTTGTAGCTTAGGGTACATCAGGCAGTTGTTGCTGGCTATCCATTCAAGAGCTCAATGCATTATTTGAAAACCTGTAAAAACACAATGCACCATAAATAACACATACCTGCAACCCCTTGCTGTATACCCATATAACCAAATTTTTTAAAAATATCAGAGATAGAGCCCTTAGGCATGGTTTGATAGAAATGAGACAGCAGCAGGATGGTATGTAAGTGTAACCAAGTAGAATAAGGTGAAATGTGAAAACACAATAAAGGAATGTGCTTTGATACACTAGAAATTCAAGTGTATCTTCTTAGAGGCACTTCATAAAAAAGACCAGAAACAGGGCAGTGCTGTGAGTTGATTGAAGAAGAGGACTTAGACACAAGGCACTGTTTTGTTACTCTAAAAATAAAAGCATACCATTGCAGAGCACTACAGAAAAACTGACTAGCAGGATGACAACAGTTTATTGTATTCAAGTAGAATAGTCAAAATGGTGTAGGCACATGCAAGGCATGTGTATTTTTCACAATAAAATTGCAGTGTAGTATAACCAATTACAGTTGTGAAAGAAAAAAATTAAGAAGAGGCAGGACATTACGTGTTTTGCTGAAATAGGTCCAGACATGTAAACACAAGGCAGGTTTTTTGTCAGCAATTTTCTTTTTAAGTGGAAAGAAAAGATGCTAGATAGACTGAGCACACCTGAGGGCTGTAACCTGGAAGCCGTTCTGCAGCAAAGTCCATCACTCCTTGCCATATGTGCTGGTGAATACCAATACAACAACCAAAAGTATAAGCATGGAGACACAATGAAGTGAGAACATGACCAAATGCTGAGATAAAGGCCTTTCAGGCCTGTCAATTGCTTTTTTGGCAAAGAGAAGGAAAGGAAGGAGAAGGAGGAGGTGCCAGGAGGTGGAGATGTTAGCAACAGCAAGAACATGAAGGAAAATGTACTTTTCTTAGTTAAATGAATGTAAAATAAATTAATAGATTTTTTTCAGTAAAATTGCCAGTAGGTGCCTTTAAGTCTTTTGTCTTTTTTGGCCTTTATTACATTTAAAAGTCAGTTTCTCAATCACAAAGCTTCTCACTGCGCTAAACGACCTCTCTGGCGTGACATTTGCAGCAGAGCAAGCCAGTACCTCAAGTACATATTGAGCCAACTCCAGTCAGTGGTATATCCTAGACAACCAGTTGTCCATGGTTTTACCACCTTCAAATGTTTTAGTTACAGCCTTACCATATCTGCCTGTGTTTGCTTGACCAGACAAGAGTGGCCTTAATAGATTTTTTAATTTTTTTTTAAAAAAAGTAATAAGCATTTTAAAAATTATAAATATTTAGATTCTGAAAAGTTTAAAAAAAAAATAAAATAAAAATAATGAGTGATGGTGAGTGGGAATATTTTGAATTATAATGAGTCAGTACCGCACCACTGCTCCTCCGGGTGTATATGAATAACCAAACCAGTAAATGTGATAAACAGAATACAAAGAAAAGTCCACATACAGTGTCAATATAAAAAGTCCACATGTACAGTTGCAAGAAAAAGTATGTGAACCCTTTGGGATTACGTGGAGTTTTGCATGAATTGGGCATAAAATGTGCTCTGAACGTCATCTAAGTCACAACAATAGAAGAACATAGTCTGCTGTACATAATACTACACAAACATTAGATGTTGCCATGGTTTAATTGCACATAACATGTAAACATTCACAGTGCAGGGAGGAAAAAGTATGTGAGGTCCTAGCTTAATGACTTCTCCCAGAGCTAATTGGAGCCAGGAGTGAGCCAACCTTGACTCCAATCAGTGTGATAATATTGGATGTGTTGCTGACAGCTGTCCTGCCCTTAAAAAACACACACCTGTTGTGGGTTTACTGGTTTCAAGAAGCACTGTCTGATGTGAACCATGCCTCGCAGAAAAGAGCTCTCAGAAGACCTACGATCAAGAATTGTTGACTTGCATGAAGCTGGAAAGGGTTACAAAAGTATCTCCAAAAGCCTTGATGTTCACGTGTCCACGGTAAGACAGACTGTCTACAAATGGAGAAAGTTTAGCATTGTTGCTACTCTCCCTAGGCAAGATCGTCCTGTAAAAATGACTGCAAGAGCACAGCGCAGAATGCTGCATGAGGTAAAGAAGAATCCCAGAGTGTCAGCTAAAGACCTACAGAAATCTCTGGCACATGCTAACATTTTTGTTGACACATCTACAATAAGGAAAACATTAAACAAGAATGGAGTACATGAGAGGACACCACGGAGGAAGCCATTGCTGTCTAAAAAGAATATTAAAACACGTTTGAAGTTTGCAAAAGAGCACCTGGATGTTCCACAGCACTACTGGCAAAATATACTGTGGACAGATGAAACCAAGATTGAGTTGTTTGGGAAGAACACACAACACTATGTGTGGAGAAAAAAAGGCACAGCACACCAACATCAAAACCTCATCCCCACTGTGAAACATGGCGGAGGGAGCATCATGGTTTGGAGCTGTTTTGCTGCCTCAGGGCCTGGATGGATTGTTGTCATTGATGGGAAAATGAATTCCAGAGTTTATCAAGACATTTTGCAGGAAAACGTACGACCATCTGTCCACCAACTGAAGCTCCGCAGAGGATGGGTGATGCAACAGGACAATGACCCAAAGCATACAAGTAATTCAACAAAACAATGACTGCAACAGCACAGAATACACCTTCTGGAGTGGCCCAGTCAGAGTCCTGACCTCAACCCGATTGAAATTCTGTGGCATGACCTTAAGAGAGCGATTCACACCAGACATCCCAAGAATATTGCTACACTGAAACAGTTTTGTGAAGAGGAGTGGTCCAAAATTACTCCAGATCATTGTGCAGGTCTGATCTGCAACTACAGGAAACGTTTGGTTGAGGTTATTGCTGCCAAAGGAGGGTCAACCAGTTATTAAGTCAAAAGGTTCACATACTTTTTCCTCCCTGCACTGTGAATGTTTACATGTTATGTGCAATTAAACCATGGCAACATCTACTGTTTGTGTAGTATTATGTTCAGCAGACTGTGTTCTTCTATTGTTGTGACTTAGATGACGTTCAGAGCACATTTTATGCCCAATTCATGCAAAACTCCACGTAATCCCAAGGGGTTCACATACTTTTTCTTGCAACTGTAGTTCTCTTCAAAATACTCCCTGAACACTTGATCTATCTATTCTTTTGTGAAATGAACACAACATGTGCCGTACACACCGCCACCAATAGCAGCTCACCTCATAATTTGACCTATAGGCAAACATAGGCAAATATATGCACTTGTCATCAGATGTAATGACTATAAACCCATTCTCCTTTGGATCCGTTCCACAATTCCACTGACAATCATTCAGAAGTAAAACATACAGACCATCATAGTGCTTTCCATATAGTTCTCTAATTTATTAAAAAGCTAAAGTTAAAATCACACTCACAGGTAAAAGTGCACTGGTATTGGTGCACAACAGATAACTTGCATGTACAATAACTCAGACCACCATTGGGGGCATTGCCATCAGAGGCTGCAGCTTGTGGATGGATCACTCACTACTGTCTCCTTAAAGGATAAGTTCTCCTTTTGGACAAAAATAATAAATGCACATTTTTTTTGCAGGTAAAAAAATGTGCATTTATTATTTTTGTCCAAAGGAGACTGGAGAGCATTGCACCAGTAATCAGTAGATCACAGATGCCATGCAGGTCTCCTGCAGACCGGTCAGAATATCTGCTTGCCATACGAGATGTACGACCAAGCAGATATTCTGACAGGAAGCTTGAATGAACTACCACAGTGCTCCACAGCTATTACAAAATTACAAGTCGGAAGTCCGTGAGCGAATGAAGCGGCCGTGTGGGCGGAGCCCCACATGGCTGCGCTGTTTTCACATCTGACAAATAGTAGGGGGAGACTTCTTCTTGTATTATTATTATACAGGATTTATATAGCGCCAACAGTTTGCGCAGCGCTTTACAATATAAGGGAGACAGTACAATTACAATACATTTCAGTACAGAAGGAATAAGAGGGCCTGAGGGTATTATCTGTCAGAAAGAGGGGGGGGGGGGGTTGGCGGGTGCAGCTGAAGTGGGTTTTGGAAATTATATTACCTTGATTATATTTAGTAAGCCCCAAGTCCAGGAATACCAAAAATGTGTCTGCCAATAGGTAAAATTACTGTTACAGTATTGGACAAAAGAAGGAATGATGTCTGTTGAACCATACCAGATGACTATGATGTTATCAATATAACAAGTATAGTATACTAAGTGTTTACCAATAAGGTTGTTGGTCCAGATGAACTGTTTTTCCCATAAATAGGTTAAAATTAACCCCCATGGCTGTGCTAGTTCTTTGTAAACAGAAAGTATCTAGAAAATGAAAATAATCAGGTTCCAGTGCAAATCTTGTACTGGATATAAATTGCAACTGTGAGAAGTTGAGGGATTGATTGCCAGAAGTGGTCTAAAGTTGAAAGTCCTACTTCATGGGGCATGTAAGTGTAAAAGGAACTAACATCAAAAGATACCCAGATGTAGTCAGGATCCCTCTTTTGTTATACCGTCTCCGGAAGTTGTCTGAAATCTTTTGTATATGCAGGCAATGTGACCCCATAGGTTGCAAAGAGAAATAGATATATTTTCATATTTGATTTGTTAGCCAATCAATATTGGCAATGATGGAACATTAAAAGAAGGTGCAGCACTAAAAAAAGATAGTATGCATAATAAAGTGCAAAGTGATCACTAATACTTATATCATAGCCATCTGAATAAATAGCTAAAAGAAATAATATATATCAAATAAATAATGTGTAAGGTATATCACCACCAGGTGATAATAAATGGTGATAAATTATCCCAAAAAAGACGTGCGGATCTTTTCAAGATCACAATCAACGTGTATGGGCAACTGATCCAAGGGTGCCATATGAAGTGACTTAATAAGCAAAATGCGCACTCACCAGAAGTGCGCTATAAACACACATTTGAGATATTATCCTGTCTCATCAGGTATGCTCAGGTCATCTGCTCTCGGGTTCGGCCAGGTTTCAATACACCTTTAGGGTCCTTAGGCAGGTGTCACAGCGCCTGGTCACGTCTGCGTAAGGTTCTCTGGGGTCCCTTAGTATGTATCACCGTGTTGGGTCATCACTAAAGTGGGCTCATAAATGTTCAGGATGGCCACCAGAGGTGGCGTGACGTCCAGGATGCTGTAGCCCACTGGCGCGTTTCGTGCTAGGCACTTAGTCATAGGGTGCGGACTTACAGCAGAGGACATCCATACACTTCTATCTATCTTTGAAGATGGCGCTTGCGATTATCGCGCCTGCCATTTTGCCAAATCCCCGCGCATGCGCGGTATGTTGTGCGCCATTCTGCCGTAGACTGGGAGTTCCAGTTACATACCCCCGTGTCTTTGGCGGGTATGCACGCGCAGCGGCGCCATTTCATTGGCAGTTAACGCGGATTGATGAGACAGTTCAGCTGCTTTTAATATCGATTCACCATAGTATTCAATTAAGGGAAAAAAATTAGATCTGGAATAAGGGAATAGGTTGAGAATCCTTAATGTATATCTTTCAGCTATTTATTCAGATGGCTATGATATAAGTATTAATGATCACTTTGCACTTTATTATGCATACTGTCTTTTTTAGCGCAGCACCTTCTTTTAATATTCACATTTGAAGGTTGTTTTTGGTTACCTTTGGTGTTCCAGCGGCTATTTCTGGAAGTAGTGCTTGCTGATACTCTCTTTGCAATGATGGGTGGGACATCTTGAAAGTTGATCTATGTTCTAATGCACTTTTGGAATATGGAAGGAAAACTGGAATGATTTCTTGTATTTATTTATGATCCCCATGTTGGAGGCTTCCTCTGTAAGCATAGGGTTTGTATGCTGATAGGGGATCTTTGTGTAATTTTTTTATGTTTAATATTTTTATTGGTTTTAAATTTAAACGATTCAACATGACACTTCAGAAAATGCTGTGCAAAACAGCCAGAATTATAACTGCAAAACACTAGAGCGTACATTAACACATACAATATTTTAAGACAAAAGGATAATCAAGCTAGTAAACATCAGTACAAAAGTAGTATACATTGAAATCAACAGAGGTAACACCATATTTTATATGGCGAGGTGAAAGCCAAAGGCGTATCATTTCTCATAAACAGCAGTATCCGACAGCAGTGTAAGTGTCTCTTTAAGTCCTCATGCACACTGGACGTTTTTACAGCTGCTGTTTTTGGCTTTTGGTGTTTGTTTCTACAGTCAGTAAACTCCCCGGCATGTTATCCTATGTGTCCATGCTCACATAGGCTGTAATCAGCATACTTTGGCGGGGCATTTTTTAGCTGAAAAAAACTCCCAGAACTAGTGGGTTTCTAGAGGAATTTTTTAGCTGTAAATATGCTCCAATGCTGAAAAACATGGTAAAACATGGCAAAACGCAGTAAAATGCGGCAAACCAGTGTTTTTGGACTTTTTTTGAGCAAAAAACATTTTTTTAGTAAAAAAAACACTAAAATCTGCTAAAAAATACAAACGCAGGAAAATGCAGCTAAACGCTAACACTAAAAAATGTTGAAAAACTTGCATTTTTAACGTGACTTTACACAGTTAACACTACCAGCATTATTAAAACGCCCAGTGTGCACGGAACCTTAAATAATAATCTTTCTGATCCTATATCACTATTCCCCCTTCTTCGTCTGTAGACTGAATGACTATTGAGTTCTCCTTTAAAGATTTCATTTCCCTAAACTCTTTTGAAGAGAGGTTCTTCGTATACTTGCCTTCTCCTTTATTAATCAAATCCTTTTTACACAAAGAAACAATGTCTGCATAAACCGTTGATTGATAGGTTTTAATAGATTCATTTTTCACATGCTGAGGATAGAAAACTGACTGAGGGAAAAGAGGGCCACGGAAAAAGGATGTGCTATAAGGCAAACATTGTTGGCTGGAGTTTCTGGCTCAAAACCTTCCTCAAGCAAAGCATTTAATGCATCTAAGGCAATTTGGTTTGCCTGGTGCAAAATTCAGACCCTTTTGCAATAAGAAGGTCTGATTATCACTTAGGTTTTGAGAGGACAGGCTGATGATTTTGTAGCAGATCTTGTTTCTCTTACTTTTTTGTGCTTTTTTTCCTGCCTTGCATGGGTTTGATTGTCCATCAATCATCCAAATGCAGGAGAGCCAATCGGGGTTCCGCTGTCACTGGAGGTGGGGCTGCATCTTTCTCAAATAGGCTACCGATTGAACCCATGGGAGGTGGAAGACCTCATAACTCTTTACATCTGTGATTTGCTATTACAATAGTGTGCGTTTTCATTCACCTATTGCTACACTGCCTGCTGTCCCCTGCCATTAATGATGTCAGCTTATGATGAAAAGCGTTTGGTGGGATCTGTGATGTATGACGTCCATCTTGATGGTGTGTTTACAAGCGCTGTTTTACTGAATACCATGTGAGTGCAATACTTTTAATAAAGGTTATATTTTGGAACGTACTTCACTACGGGATATTTTTTCTATTTATACTATCCATATGAGGTACATTCTGCTTGTCATTTTGAAGTGATATTTCTGGGCCACATTGTATGGAGTCTGTCAACCGGACTTTGGAGGTTTATCAACTGAGTGAGACAGATAAAGCTATATGGAGCCAAGGTGTTCATTAATACATCAAGCAATTATGACCACTCTATAATTTTAGGGTCATTATTCTTTAATGTTCAATTAATATTTTATTTAGCTGCTCGGCACAAGCCAGCCAATTTTCAATAGCTCCCCCACTGAAATTTGTGTGACCACTCATGTGTCCTTAGGTGCACACCCCCGATCGGTTGATTCCAGAAGGTCCGGGAGCAAAAATATTTGGTTTTAAAAAGGAGCTCTGGTCTCAGGTTTATGGTGATATTTTTTCCTGTAAGTGTGTATTTGAGATAGATGATATGTATTTGGTATCTTATACAATATGTAGCATTGGTAATTAATAATGTATCTAATCTAATGTATTTAACATCCAGTTACCCCTTTCAAATGCCCCCTCAGGAAGATTTTGGAATGAAGTGATTGAAACCTGATATATCTAATATTGAGAAATCTTAAATGTTTATTGTTCATTATTTGTTTGTCAACAGCATACAGGAGAATATTTAACCACTTGCCCTCTAGAGGATTTACCCCCCTTAATGACCAGGCCTCTTTTTGCTACTTGGCGCTGCACTAATTCAACTGATAATTGCGCAGTCTTGCAATGCTGTACCCAAAAGAAATTTACGTCCTTTTTTTCACACAAATAGAAATTTCTTTCTGTGGTATTTGATCACCTGTGCGTGTTTTATTTTTCACGCTATAAACAAAAAAAGACCAAAAATTTTGAAGAAAAATTATATTTTTTATTTTCGGCTATAAAAAATATATAGTAAACTCAAAGTTAGTTATAAATTTAGACCAAAATGTATTCTGCTACATGTTTTTGGTTAAAAAAATCCCAATAAGTGTATATTGATTGCTATGTGTGAAAGTTATAGCGTCTACAAACTATGGTATAGATAATGGAATTTACACAGCTTTTCCTTCCTGACTGCCCATCATATTTCTTGAGGTGCTAAAATACTAGGATAGTACAAACACCCCCAAGTGACCCCTTTTCGGAAAGTAGACACTCTAAGCTATTTGCTAAGAGGCATATTGAGTCCATGGAAGATTTATTTTTTTTCCACAAGTTTCTGGAAAATGACAAAAACTTTTTTTTTTAATTTTACACAAAGTTGGCATTTAAATGATATATTTCTTGCAGAATCCATGGGTATGTGTGGAATTACACCCTAAAATACATTCTGCTACTTCTACTGAGTATGGGGATACCACATGTGAGACTTTTTGGGAGCCTAGCCACATACAGGAGCCTAAAATCCAATGACCACTTTGAAAGCCTGAAGGTGCATAACTTCCTCATTTCACTTCCTCACTACCTATCACAGTTTTGAAGGCCTTGAAATGCCAGGATAGCACCAAACCCCCCTAATGACCCCTTTTTGGAAAGTAGACACCCCAAGAAATTTAAAAAGAGGCATGGTGAGTATTTTGCAGATCTCATTTTTTCTCACAAGGTTTTAAAATATAATAATAGAAAAAATTCTTTGGGGTATCTACTTTTCAAAAAATGGTAATTTGGGGGGTTTGGTGCTATCCTGGCATTTCAGGGCCTCCAAAACTGTGATAGCTAGTCAGGAAGTGTAATGAGGAAATAAAGCCTTTTAAAAGCCTGAAGGTGCTTATTGGATTTTGGGGTACTGAAATTGGCTAGACTGTCAAAACGTCTTTCACACGTGGTACCTCCATACTCGGGAGAAGTAGCAGAATGTATTTTGGGGAGCAATTCCACATATACCAATGGAATGTGTGAGCAATAAATTATTTAAGTGACAATTTTGTGTAAAAAAATATAAAAATGTTTTTGTTTGTCATTTTCCAAAAACGTTTGGTAAAAAAATAAATTCTTCTATTAATTCAACATGCCTCTCAACAAATATTTCGGGGTGTCTACTTTTCAAAAAGGGGTCGTTTTAGGGTTGTTTTAGGGGGTGGGGGCATTTTATGCCCAGCATTAGAAGTTTATGCCACACATCACTCACACATCTGAAGACCAAGCCTTTTCTGACACTTTTTGTTCACATGAAAAAAATCTGTATTTTTTGTTAGGAAATTAAAACCCCAAACATTATATTTTTTTAAAAGCAAATACTCTAGTGAATAAAATTGTGGCTGCTGCAATTTTTTATGAAACATAGTACTCGCGCAGCGATTTTTTAAATGCAGTTGTTAAAAAAATACACTTTTTGTACTTTTAATGCACAAAAACACAATATATTGGCCAATTATTTGATTAGGTATAAAAGATAATGATATGCCGAGTAAATAGATACCAAACATTGCCGAGTAAATAGATGCTTTAAAACTGTGCATGCCCGTGCAATGGCGACAAACTGCATACCTTTTTAATATCCATAGGCAACATTTTAAAAGCCTTTACAAGCTACCATTTTAGATTTACAGAGGAGGTCTAGTGTTAGAATTACTGCCCCTGATCTGACGTTCGTGGCGATACCTCACATGCATGGTGAAACCGCTGTTTCCATACTGGCACAGTGGCAACGCTCACGAACACAGGTGCGCGTGTGAGCAGGGGGGCAAGTGTACTTTTTTTTTAAGTTATTTTGATTTTTTTAATTATTTTTACACTGTCCCTTCATTTCTTTTTTTTTTGTTGATCACTTTTAATGCTATCACAGGGAATGCAAATATCCCCTATAACTTCAATGGGTATTGTTATGTATTCTTTTTTGAGAAATCTGGGGTCTATCAGACTCTAGATATCTCCTCTGTCCTTACATTATCTAATCAAACCAAGATCGGTGTGATCAGATGCTTTCCCAATTTACAAATGGCGTTGTTTATATCCTGTGAAACTGAAGTGATGAAATGCTTCTAGCTTCTGATTTCTTAGGCTATAGAGATGATTGGCACCATTCTGGTTTCCCATCAGCTTTATGGTCAGCTGGCAGAAACACCGGCTGCATTCTCAGGTTCCCTCCTGATGTCACGGGACTGCCTGAGAAGGCCGTGGAAGGCAGTGGGGGAGGGGGGGGGCATTGTCTCCTGCTGCTTGTAAAAGCAATCCTGCAGCTAATTAGCCACTGGAATTGCTTTTACAAGAAAGCCGATCGCCAGCTGAAAACAATGATACCAAGATGATGCCTGCAGCTGTAGGCATCATCCTGGTATAACCATTCAAAGTCCAGTGATGTACCAGTACGCCGCTGGTCCTTGTTGTGTATATATGCTATGTTCTTTTTTTTTTTGTATGCAGCCTGTGGACTGAATGAAAAAAAGAGAAGAAATCTCTGCTAAAAAAAAAATGTGTGATATGTCCACCATTAAAATATACCACCTGTCAGGGATCCCGGCCGGTCACCAGTGCGCGCATGCGCAGATCGCCGATTCATCCGAGCCGGCGAGCACGGAGTTCTTGGTGATCGCAGTGGCGGACGCGCATGCGCACTAGCAATCGCGGCCGCACCAATGAGAGAACAGGGCGCCCTATTTAAACCTGCCCTGTGCATCTCCAAATTGCCGCAAGGTCTTGTTCCTGTTCCTGTGTTCCTGTTAGTACGTTTCCTTGTTGCCAAACTCTGCCTGTTCTGATTTATGCTGACCCTCTCCTGCTCTGACCCCGACTCGTCCCTCACCATTCCTCTGCCTGTAGTTACTGTTATTTTGGACCCTCTGTTACTGAACCCGGCGTGTGACCTGACTACTCTTTGCCTGCTGCTTGGTACCGCACCTGTCCCCACTGTTACCGACCCAGCTAGTCTGACCTCGCTCACTCCTAGCAGTCATCCATCCCACTCGGATCGGGACCTGTCAGCCCCTTCACAGCAGGCTCATCCTGGGCAGATACCCTCAGCGGGACCCCTCTACCACCACCGGGGGTGCCCAGGGGCGCGACCTGGTTCCAGTCTTGCACCAAGTCCATCCCCACCATCAGGGGCTCTGGTGAAAAGGCAGGCTGGGACTTAGACTCTGCGTCCTGGGAAATTCCATGCTGTGGACCACTAGAGATCCCGTTGGGCGGAGCCTGACAGTACCTTGCGGCCATGACTGAGCCTGGAAGGGGAACTTCCCCTCTGGATGACATCTGTCAACAGATGGAGACCCTTACACAAGGAGTTAGGGTCCTACAGGAGGGTTATACGGAGTTGGATGGTCGCATGCAGACCTTAGCTACACCTACCAGGGGGTCTGGGGAACCCACTAGGGAAACACTGGGGTTGTTACCTGTTCCAGAACCCCGTGTCCCCACACCAGAACGTTTTTTTGGAGACCGAAGTAGATTCAGGGCCTTTCGTAGCTCATGTCAGCTATACTTTAACCTCCAGCCTCGGGCCTTTTTCTCAGAATCGGTGAGGGTAGGGTTCATCATTTCCCTACTACAGGGTGAACCCCAAGACTGGGCTCACCGGCTCAAATCGAGACCCACTGTTGAGGTCGGTGACAGTATTTTTTGAGGCTATGGCACTCTTGTATAACGACCCTCTGCTCACAGCAACGGCCGAGAGGGCCCTATATACATTGAGGCAGGGTCACCGGATAGTGGAGGACTATGCCGCCGAATTCAGGTGTTGGCGTAGTGACAGCCAATGGAACGAGGCGGCCCTGCATCACCAGTTCCGCATAGGGTTAGCTGAGTCACTGAAGGACGAATTGGCCCGAATAGACATACCTAGTACTTTGGAGGCCTTAACAGCTTTGACTATTCAAATTGATCGCCGGTTGCGGGAGCGCAGGCAGGAAAGGTCCAACCAAGGACAGGGACCAACTGGAACACCCCCTCATGCTTTAACCCAGTCGCAGCAGGCAAGCCAGAATCAGGATGCTATGGATACACCCAAGACCGGGCCATCGAGAAGGATACGGCCGACACTTACACCTGAGGAATGCCAGAGGCGTCTGGCCAACCATCTCTGCCTCTACTGTGGGGGAGCAGGCCATGTGGTACGTACCTGTCCAGCCAAGAGGGGTAAGTGTTCCACTGTTTTCTCTATGGTCACTTCTAACAGTATGGGCAACACTAGTTATCTAGCGGTACCTGTGTCACTTCAGCTGCCTGGGAGAACTGTGGTGACCACAGCAATTGTGGACTCTGGGGCGTGTAGTTGCTTCATAGATTTGGACTTTGCAGCTCAGCAACAAATCCCCCTACAAACAAAAGAGGTGGGATTGAATATTTTGCTAGCAGATGGATCCCGTATTAGGTCAGGGGTGGTGGACCAGGAAACCCCACCTATCCGTACTACCGTATCGACCCATCATCAAGAACTCCTTCGGTTGGACGCCATAGCATCCCCATTATTCCCAATTATTTTGGGGCTCCCGTGGTTACGAGCCCACAATCCCCAGGTGGACTGGAAGACGGGTTCTATCCAGTTCCTCTCCACATATTGCCAGCAGCATTGCCTCCCTTGGACCTCCCCGATTCCGGAAGCCTTGTTGTGTCTAGAGACAGATGCGGAGCTGGCGCAAGTCATTCCTTCAGCCTACCATAGTTTTTTGGATGTGTTTAGCAAGAGGGGGGCGGACACTCTTCCCCAGCACCGAGCTTATGACTGCCCAATTGATCTCCTCCCAGGGTCAGAAATTCCATTTGGGAGGATATTCCCCTTATCCGAACGGGAATTAAGGGTGCTAAAAGAATATATTGATGAAAATCTCCATAAGGGGTTTATTAGACCCTCCACGTCACCAGCCGGGGCAGGCATTTTCTTTGTGGAAAAAAAGGACAAGTCCCTCCGGCCCTGCATAGATTACCGGGACTTCAATAAGGTCACAGTAAAGAACCGCTATCCGCTGCCACTAGTCCCCGAACTTTTTCAGAGGCTGAAGTCAGCATCTGTCTTCACTAAACTAGACTTGAGAGGTGCCTATAATTTAGACCGTATCAGAGAGGGGGACGAGTGGAAAACAGCATTCCGTACCAGATTTGGACACTTTGAATATTTGGTTATGCCCTTCGGCCTATGCAACGCTCCGGCCACCTTCCAGCATTTCATAAGCGATGTGTTCAGGGACTACCTGCATATCTTCGTCGTTGTGTACCTAAACGATATCCTTATCTTTTCCCCAACCTTGGAGGACCATAGAGGTCACGTGAGGCGCGTGTTAGAACGGCTTCGCCAACACAGCCTATATGCCAAGGCAGACAAGTGCTGTTTTGAACAGCATAGTATTTCTTTTTTTGGTCTAATCATCTCTACCACGGGAATAGCCATGGATCCCCAAAAAGTTTCGGCCATCTTGGATTGGCCAGCACCCACCGATAAAAAAGCGGTCCAACGCTTTATCGGCTTCGCAAATTTTTATAGAAAGTTCATTAAGAACTTTTCGGGCCTAGTGTCCCCTATCACCCAGCTGACTAGGCAGGGAGTTTGCTTCCAGTGGACACCTGAGGCACAGAGGGCATTCGAAGCCTTAAAAGAGTTGTTTACGGCAGCCCCTATTTTGAGCCACCCTGATCCGTCCTTACCATATATCTTGGAGGTAGACGCATCCGAGAATGCAGTCGGGGCGATCCTGTCTCAGAGAAAGGGCATCAAGGAGCCTATGCACCCGGTGGCCTTCTTCTCCAGGAAACTAACTCCTGCCGAAAGGAATTATGATATTGGGGATCGGGAACTCTTGGCGATCAAGGTGGCACTAGAGGAATGGAGATACTTGTTAGAGGGGGCGGTACACCCAATATTGATTATCACTGACCACAAGAACCTAGAATATTTGAGAACAGCTAAACGTCTAAGGCCACATCAAGCCAGGTGGGCACTGTTCTTTTCACGGTTCTCTTTCCACATCACCTATAGGCTAGGGTGAAAGAATAGGAAACCAGACGCATGTTTGGGGATCCCGAAGAGAGTCCCAAGCCAGACAATATCCTGTCCCCAGGGAATTTCCTAGTCCTCCAATCGGAGCTCTGTTCTAAATTGCAGACCGCGTCCGTAGGAATGCAAGATCTACCCGGTGTCCCCTTACTGAATAGGGAGGGACTTCTCTGGAAGGAGGATCAGATTGTGGTCCCTGAGGAAGCCCGTACATTAGTATTAGGATACTGCCACGATCACCCGCTGGCCGGGCACTTTGGGGTACGTAAGACCTTAGAGCTGCTGCAGCGTACTTTCTGGTGGCCTAATATGGCCAGGGAGTGCAACGCTTACGTGAAGACCTGTCCCGTTTGTCAGAGAAACAAACCAACTAGGAATAAGGCTTGGGGTCTTTTGCGTCCATTACCAATACCTGACAGACCATGGACAATGATTTCCATTGACTTTATTGTGGAACTTCCACCCTCTCAGGACCACACAGCAATCTTTGTGATTGTAGACCACCTGTCCAAGATGGCCCATTTTGTACCTCTAAAAGACACACCTACGGCTCTTGAGACAGCACGAGTTTTTATTAAGGAAGTGGTAAGACTCCACGGAATTCCCAGGGATATTGTATCTGACAGAGGGGTTCAGTTTACATCTAGGTTCTGGAAAGCTCTAGGTGAAACCCTGGGAATTAAGCTATCATTCTCCTCAGCTTACCACCCACAGACCAATGGCCAGACGGAGCGTACAAACCAGACCCTAGAGCAGTACCTCAGGTGCTATACCACCTTCCTCCAAAATGACTGGTTTACTCTCCTGCCACTTGCGGAATTCGCATATAACAATGCGAGTCACTCTGCTACAAGACAGTCCCCATTTTTCGCAAATTACGGGTTCCACCCTGTATTCCTGCCAGATCTGATCCCGGAGGTTGCAGTCCCGGCCACGCAGGATATGTTGAACTTTTTGTCGTCTAATAACAAGGTATTGCAGGAAGCAATGGCAAAGGCCCAGGGTGACAATAAGAGGGCATGCGCAGATCGCCGATTCATCCGAGCCGGCGAGCACGGAGTTCTCTGCGATCGCGCACTAGCGATCGCGGCCGCACCAATGAGAGAACAGGGCGCCCTATTTAAACCTTCCCTGTGCATCTCCAAATTGCCGCAAGGTCTTGTTCCTGCTCCTGTGTTCCTGTTAGTACGTTTCCTTGTTGCCAAACTCTGCCTGTTCTGATTTATGCTGACCCTCTCCTGCTCTGACCCCGGCTCGTCCCTGACCATTCCTCTGCCTGTAGTTACTGTTATTTTGGACCCTCTGTTACTGAACCCGGCGTGTGACCTGACTACTCTTTGCCTGCTGCTTGGTACCGCACCTGTCCCCACTGTTACCGACCCGGCTAGTCTGACCTCGCTCGGATCGGGACCTGTCAGCCCCTTCACAGCAGGCTCATCCTGGGCACATACCCTCAGCGGGACCCCTCTACCACCGCCGGGGGTGCCCAGGGGCGCGACCCGGTTCCAGTCTTGCACCAAGTCCATCCCCACCATCAGGGGCTCTGGTGAAAAGGCAGACTGGTACTTAGACTCCACGTCCTGGGAAATCCCGTGCTGTGGACCACTAGAGATCCCGTTGGGTGGAGCCTGACACCACCCTGCATCCACCCACTTCTAATGGTGGGCACACATTAGGTCAAACGATGCCACATGCGCCAGTTCCAAGATTGTACAAATGTCTAAATAGTGGCATGCTTGAATAAAAATTGTCCACGTATAAGTGGTACCCCATATGGAAAAAGGATGACACCAAGTCCCAAACTACCTTGCCACTGCTCCCCATGTAGCCTGGGCATCGCTCCGAAACGTATAAGTATAGCCTGTTGTTCTCTCACAGGTCTTCTACATCTTGACCCCATATCTGGCACACTTGCTGGGGAGAAATTGTTTGAATGCAAGGTGGCCAGAACAATGAATGAGGGACTCATCAACACAGATTAGGTATAGACATCCGCAAATTTTTGGTGAAGGTGAATTGCTATTTCCACCTGAATTCCGCGTTGGGCAGTGAATGGGGGAAGTATGGGTGCTGCAGAATTTGAGGGCTGCCAATCGGGATTTGCAAGCACATGCGGAAGGATACTAAGGGCTCTATGGGCCTATGTGCAAATTATTGGTGGTTGCGAGACAATACTTGTGCTCGCCACCGCACCAGCTTGTACTGCACTTCTGGGATGCGTCAAATCATACTGCAGTGCTGGTATTATTATTATTATACAGGATTTATATAGTGCCAACAGTTTGCCCAGCGCTTTACAATATAACGGGAGACAATACAGCAACAATACAGTTCAATACAAGAGGGTTAGGGGGACCTGATCCTGGGAGCTTACAATCTAAGAGGTATGTGAAAGACCAGGATGTACTAGGCTACTGGTGCTTGCCAGTTCACCAAAAGGTAGCGTGGCACTAGTACTGGCACTCTGCTGCATATGAGAGTCATCAAAATTTACTGGCAAGTGCTAAAAGAGATCAGGCCTGATTCTGCGAACATTGCGGTTTTGTGTGCAATGTATCAAGTGACAATGACCTACTGGCACTGCACTTGTTGGGGGAGAAGGGGGGGGTAAGCATAGGGGCTAAACGCAGGTGCTGGCAGGTGCCAGGGCTGATCCTGCTAATGCTGCATTTTTGGGGACGCTATACTAATGTGAACGCTGGTATAGTGCTGATGTGATCAAAGATATTGATCAGTTCAGACACTATACTAACAATCGAGGTTTATTGTGTATGAGCTTGTTCCTCGCAATGAAGGGGTTAAATGTGATTACTGGTGTACTGAAGGGCAATCTGATGCCATCTGGGAGGGGCGTGAAACCACAGGAGTGCGAATCATGTATATATATGTGATTTTGCGCACCTGTAGATACTGGATTTTTTTTTATACTAATAATAGTGGCAATCAGCAACTTATGGCGGCAATCAGCGACTTATGGCAGTGATAAGCGACTTATGGCAAGACTGCAGTGGACATTCTGACACTGGGGGGGAACTGACTTGGGGTCACTGACATCCCCAGCGACACCAATACAATGATCAGTGCATACAAAAACACTGACACTGTACCAATGGCACTGGGGAGGAAGAGGTTAACTTTGGAGACAATCAAAGGGTTAACTGTGTGAGGGGAGTGTTTTACTAGGGGGCGGGGGGTGTACCTCTGTTACACACTGTTCCGGAAGGCTGAACTCAGCGATCTCGCAACAGCGTGCTGAAAGCTGACAGGGAGGAGAGCTCCATTGAAAACAATGCAGCCTTCCTCCTCGTCAGTGTTTGCCAGCAATCGCCAGCCGGGACCCAGTGATTGACACTCGCGGCCGCGATCGGTGCCACTGGTAGGGCGGTCACACGCCCCCTACCCCAGAATGCAGGATCACGTTTATATACATGATCCTGCGCACAGGGACTGCCTTGTAGCAGTACAGGTGATACTCAAAAAATTTGAATATCGTGCAAAAGTTCATTTATAGCAGTAATGCAACTTAAAAGGTGAAACTAATATATGAGATAGACTCATTACATGCAAAGCAAGGTAGTTCAAGCCATGATTTGTCATAATTGTGGTGATTATGGCTTACAGCTCATGAAAACCCCAAATCCACAATCTCAGAAAATTACAATATTGTGAAAAGGTGCAATATTCTAGGCTCAAAGTGTCCCACTCTAATCAGCTAATTAAGCCATAACACCTGCAAAGGGTTCCTGAGCCTTTAAATGGTCTCTCAGTCTGGTTCAGTAGGAATCATAATCATGGAAAAGACTGCTGACCTGAGAGTTGTGCAGAAAACCATCATTGACACCCTCCATAAGGAGGGAAAGCCTCAAAAGGTAATTGCAAAAGAAGTTGGATGTTCCCAAAGTGGTGTATCAAAGCACATTAATAGAAAGTTATGTGGAAGGGAAAAGTGTGGAAGAAAAAGGTGCACAAGCAGCAGGGATGACTGCAGCCTGGAGAGGATTGCCAGGAAAAGGCCATTCAAAAGTGTTGGGTACTTTCACAAGGAGTGGACTGAGGCTGGAGTCAGTGCATCAAGAGCCACCACACACAGACGGATCCTGGACATGGGCTTCAAATGTCGTATTCCTCTTGTCAAGTCGCTCCTGAACAACAAACAATGTCAGAATTGGCTTACCTGGGCTAAAGAAAAACAGACCTGGTCTGTTGCTCAGTGGTCCAAAGTCCTCTTTTCTGATGAGAACAACTCTTGCATCTCATTTGGAAACCAAGGACCCAGAGTATGGAGGAAGAATGGAGAGGCACACACTTCAAGATGCTTGAAGTCCAGTGTGACGTTTCCACAGTCTGTGTTGATTTGGGGAGCCATGTCATCTGCTGGTGTTGGTCCACTGTGCTTCATTAAGTCCAGGGTCAACGCAGCCATCTACCAGGAGATTTTGGAGCACTTCATGCTTCCTTCCGCAGATGAGCTTTATGGGGATGCTTGCCCCATATTGGGCTGTCTTTCACATCTCAGTCCTGATTTTTATCAGGTCATCAACGCTTGTGGTCATCGGGGTCAAAAGGTGTGCAATTCGCAGTGGCAAAACAACTATAATGACTAAAAGTAATCCTTTATTTTATAACAATAAAAAAACAATTGAGCCAAACATTGAATTAGAATAATTATACAGGAAGATGATGGGGTGCACTCATGTGTTATTAAATTCTGGTGCACCTGATAAGAAATCCTTCAATAAAAAGGCTGAAGATGTAGGGAGATTGCGTGTTCTAATGCAGACACTGTGTCCATCAGTACTGCAGTGCAATGACAGATGAAGTATACGGTATACTGCACTAGTAGTTGCTGGGCTGCTGAGAGAGTAGTGGAGAGGGATGGCACACATCCAGGTCTTCATGGGGTTCAACACCAACGCTCTCAGCTGACAGTCAAGCCCATTATTTTTCTTTTTTTGGCTTTTTTCCTTTATTTTCATCTGGTGATCCAATCAGTAAGTGTGTTATTCTTCAACTTCCTCCAAATTCTCCAGACAAAATGGCAGTTAGAGGGTTGAGACAAGCCATTTAACACTGAAACAGGTGCTTACAATGGTCAACTGTTATTCATTTAGGTAAAACCTTTATCCCAAAAGGGAAAAAAATGTTTGTTTATAAAGTGTTGGATGGAGTTCAGCCTCAATTTGTGTGTAAAGGTCACCTAAATCTCCTAACGCATCTAACAATACCCTCCTCTCAGAGTGACAATCCAAAGGTGTATGCTTTATTACTTCATCCAGAATGCAGACATCATAAGACAGGAAGAGTGGTAATAGCTGGATCACTGGGTGAAATAAAGGAAAAAAGCCAAAAAAAAAAATAAAACAGCCAACATATCTAAGGATTGGTAAACTGCAATATATTTTATTTTTGTATTTGGGTTTAATACTGCTTAAGTTGTGGGTTTGTTAAACTTTCAATTGACACTGACCCTTGTATTCTTTGTTGTCCAGTAGGAGCCGTGTTTAAATTATTATCCTAGTTCAAATTTTCCTATATTCCTACCCAACTCTGTAAGTCCTCTGTAAAAAGCAATACATAGTAAACCAAGGAGAGGAAGGAAGAGTGTCCTGTGTCCTGCACTGTAGTCCAAGATATGGAATTTACAGGTAAGTCAAAATTCCTTTTATCTTAATCGTACAGTACAATGTTCAGGCAATATATTCATACACCATAGGACATCCCCAAGCAATGAATACAATAGATGAGGCAACATCTAGACCAGCGGTTCTCAACCTGGGGGTCGCGACCCCTTTGGGGGTCGAACGACCATTTCCCAGGGGTCGCCTAAGACCATCGGAAAACACATATTTCCGATGGTCTTAGGAACCGAGACACCGCTCCTCTCTCCGGCGATGTGTGGGCGGGATGATACGCTGCTCCTGTCACTTGGCCACACCTCCGGGATCGCTCAGCAGCTCCGCCTCCTCGCCGCTGATTGGCCACCGGAACTGTAGCTCAGGAGAGGCACACAGGCGGCCAATCACCGGCGAGGAGGTGGAGCTTGGAGAGGAGGAGCCGAGCGGCAGCGCACGTACATCAAAGAAGATCGAGGGAGCTGCCGGAGCGAGTGAAGAGGAGAGCGGCCAGAGAAGGAAGACAGCTGACAGGTAAGTGAGAGAGCGAGCCCAGGCTGTCACTAATACCAACGATGGGGCACTATTCCTCCCCCACCTGACACCAACGATGGGGCACTATTCCTCCCCCCACTGACACCAATGATGGGGCACTATTCCTCCCCCCACTGACACCAATGATGGGGCACTATTCCTCCCCCCACTGACACCAACGATGGGGCACTATTCCTCCCCCCACTGACACCAACGATGGGGCACTATTCCTCCCCCCACTGACACCAACGATGGGACACTATTTCCCCCCCCACTGACACCAACGATGGGACACTATTTCCCCCCCCCCCGACCCCAATGATGGGGCACTATTCTCCCCTCCACCACACTGACATCAATGATGGGGCACTATTCCTCCCACTGACACCAATGATGGGGCACTATTCCTCCCCCCACTGACACCAACGATGGGACACTATTTCCCCCCCCCCTTACCCCAATGATGGGGCACTATTCTCCCCTCCACCACACTGACATCAATGATGGGGCACTATTCCTCCCACTGACACCAATGATGGGGCACTATTCCTCCCCCCACTGACACCAACTATGGGACACTATTTCCCCCCCCCCCCGACCCCAATGATGGGGCACTATTCTCCCCTCCACCACACTGACATCAATGATGGGGCACTATTCCTCCCATTGACACCAATGATGGGACACTATTCCTCCCACTGACACCAATGATGGGGCACTATTCCTCCCACTGACACCAATGATGGGGCACTATTCCTCCCACTGACACCAATGATGTGGCACTATTCCTCCCACTGACACCAGTGATGGGGCACTACTCCCACTGACACCAGTGATGGGGCACTACTCCCCCCACTGACACCAGTGATGGGGCACTACTCCCCCACTGACACCAGTGATGGAGCACTATTCCTCCCACTGACACCAATGATGGGGCACTACTCCCCCCACTGACACCAATGATGGGGCACTACTCCCCCCACTGACACCAATGATGGGGCACTACTCCCACCGACACCAATGATGGGGCACTACTCCTCCCACCGACACCAATGATGGGGCACTACTCCTCCCACTGACACCAGTGATGGGGCACTACTCCCCCCACTGACACCAATGATGGGGCACTACTCCCCCCACTGACACCAATGATGGGACACTATTCCTCCCACTGACAGCAATGATGGGGCACTATTCCTCCCACTGACACCAATGATGGGGCACTATTCCTCCCACTGACACCAATGATGGGGCACTATTCCTCCCACTGACACCAATGATGGGGCACTATTCCTCCCACTGACACCAACGATGGGGCACTATTCCTCCCACTGACACCAACGATGGGGCACTATTCCTCCCACTGATACCAACGATGGGGCACTATTCCTCCCACTGACACCAACGATGGGGCACTATTCCTCCCACTGACACCAACGATGGGGCACTATTCCTCCCACTGACACCAGTGATGGGGCACTATTCCTCCCACTGACACCAGTGATGGGGCACTATTCCTCCCACTGACACCAGTGATGGGGCACTATTCCTCCCACTGACACCAGTGATGGGGCACTATTCCTCCCACTGACACCAGTGATGGGGCACTATTCCTCCCACTGATACCAACGATGGGGCACTATTCATCCCACTGACATCAGTGATGGGGCACTACTCCTTCCACTGACACCAATGATGTGGCACTACTCCTCCGACTGCAAAATTACAGTTATGAAGTAGCAACGAAAATAATTTTATGGTTGGGGGTCACCACAACATGAGGAACTGCATTAAGGGGTCGCGGCATTAGAAAGGTTGAGAACCACTGATCTAGACAAACAGGAATGTGTCAACTGACCCAAAAACCAATAAGGGTCAAAAGACCCAAGTTCAAAGTGCTGCTATGAGCCAGCCGAAAGCTGCACCTTGAGAAGATTGGATGTCTACCTGGTAAAACTTTAGGAAAGTATGAACAGAAGACCAGGTGGCAAGCCTTTCACTGTTTAGCTAGAGGCTTGCCACCAAAATGCACAATGGATAAGAAAGTAGAGTGCCCCTAGCGAGGTTCTGAAGAGAGAACAAACAGGGAATTCGTTTTTCTGTTGCAAGCAGTACTTTTAACTACATCCAGCCAATCTAAAAACAATTCTTTTGGATGCACAGAAGCAGGGCACAAGGATGGTAATGTCCTAATTGAAGTGGAATTCTGAAATCACTATTGGAAGAAAGGATTGTCTTGGGAATAAAAAAATCTTGTCGTTATAAAGTATGACAAAAAGATCTTTACAGGAAGTTCAGAATCATGTCTGACAGATGTTATAGCTATCAAAGGGGATAATTTGTTAGCAAGAACCTCAAACAGAATTTCCCTGATGGGTTTAAAATGTGTTTTTTGCAAGGCAAAGAGAACCAAATTAAGGTCCCAGGGAAGCACAGAGGGCAACAATGGGGACCTGATACGAGAAACATTTTGAGTAAAGGCTGTTACCTGCCTTTTAAGGTTGCTTAGAGCTAAGTTTTTCTCAATACCTGTTTTCAGAGAGCCAGAATGAGAAGCACAGAGTAATCTCTGGGACTGAATTGAGTTCACACCAGTCAAAATAAGATTTCCAGGTATGATAATAAATCTTCCTGGAGATGGCTTTTCGAGATTTTGAAATTCCTTTATTCTTTAAGACCTGGGTCTGTGTAATCAGGATCTTCCGGGTCAGTTTGGTGCAATTAGAATCACAAATTTTCTCTCTTGTTCTGTTTTGTGGATCAGGGGAGGCAGAATGTACATTAAAGCGAAGGCATAATAATTTTTAGGCCTGAGATGCCCTAATAATCCCCTGGTCTCAGTTCAGGCTAATGCCTGAACTGAGACCAGGGGATTATTAGGGCATCTCAGGCCAGGGCTAGAGGATCCCTGGTTATTACAACAAACAGTGGTAGCTTGTTGTTGAATCTTGAGGCTAGGATGTCCACATCTGGAATCCCATTCTCTGGCATATCAGATTAAACACATCTGGATGAAGAGATCATTCCCCTTTATCCAAGTTGTGGTGACTAAGATCATGGTAATTATCTACTCCTGGGATGTGGACTGCAGAAATCATTGGACAGTAAGTTTATGGCCACAAGAGAATTTTGTTTACTTCCTTCAAAGCAGCCAGGCTCCTTATGTGCCCTTGATGGTTGATATATGGCACCATGTTGGCAATATATGATTGTCTTCAGATAGGGGCTCTAGTGCTGCAGGGACAACCTGACTGCTCTGAGCTCCAGGATGTTGATGGGGAGCTTGGTTTTCTATCTTGACCATGTTCTAAGAACTGTAAAAGATTGGAACATTCCTCTCCAGCCTGATAAGCTTTTCAGTGGTAGGAAAGGAATTACTTCCCCGATGTTAGCAGAAAAAAAAAATGTAAATACATGGAAGGAGTGCCAGACCAAAAGTTCAAATTCATTTATTGATATTGTGCTAAAGACAGCCAACGCATTTCGGGGGGTCAAAGGAACTCCCTTTCATCATGGATTAAGTTAAAAATGAGAAACTTGAGTGGACTCAAAGTAAGGCTTTCCTGTTTGAATCTGTGCAGGGACGCTGATTGCTGGATTAGAAGAATTCTTGGACAGCAGTATCTGTATGAGCAGTTTGAGTCTTCATTGGATTCCCTCCTATTAGGGCTAGGATTGTGATCCACCAAGATGTTTTGCTCGAGATTGCTTGAATGGAATTGGGTGAAAGACACTGCCTTGAAGGAAGCGGCCACTAGGTCTGGAACTCTCGAGAAGAATCTCACTTTTGGATTTCTCTTAGAACTCAGTTCTTGAGCATGAGTTCTTACAGAAAGAATTTTCTTTTCCGGACTTTTGTTTTGGATGTGTCCAGAGTTAGAGCCAAATAAAATTGGGTACCTTACCCAATGTCTGGAGCATTTGAATTGTCCTGTGGACATTTTCTGACAACTGACCAGGACAGAATTCCTTCAAATGAAGGTTGTCTAGATAGCTCATGAGTTGACTTCCCTGGCTTCTGTGCAGGACCAGCAGAGGTGCAAAGCCCTTTGTGAACACTCTGGGAGCAGAGAACAGGCCAAAGGGCCATGTGACAAATTGGAAATTATTTTCTGTCACTGCGAAATGCAAAAAGTGCTGATGAAGTAACTAAATGGGAACATACAGATAGACATCTTGGATATCAACTCATTCCAGGTATTCCCCTTGTCTCAGGCAGTTACTGATTTTGTAGATTATATGTGGAAATTTGAAGTCTGAAGGAGTCTGTTGAGAGATTTTAGGTCCAAAATGTCACAAGTTAGCCTTCAGTTTCTTGTTTGTGTATTCTTACCTCCTTGCTGCAGTGCTGTTCCTGATCCCTTTCACATGTATGGTTTGTCTGTGCTCACCTATGGGCATCGTCTGCTGTTCTCTGGGTTTTATTTCCTTCCCTTCCATCACTTCCTGGCCCGCCTCCTTGTTTGCCTGCCTATATAAGACATGCTCAGTCTAGGCCACTTTGCCTGAGCAACTTCTTAGTTGTCTGAGCTCCTGTGTGTTCCTAACTCCTGTAGCCTGCATTTGACTACTCGTGTACTGACTCCGGGTTAAGGACAAACTAGCTGGAAGAACCATACCCACCACCCTGGATGACTTGATTGCTTTTAGCATCCAAATCGATGTCCGCTTCCAGGAGCGAGATCTGGAACGGTCTGGTCCACATCGCCCCCAAGTGGGTTCGTTAGCTCCTGTTTTCCAAAGATCCCCCGATTTATCTACCTCTGTTGCAGAGGTCTACCTCTATCTACCTCTGTTGTACCGACATCCAAAGAACCTATGCAGTTAGGTCGAACATTCCTCCCCCCACTGACACCAACGATGGGGCACTATTCCTCCCCCCACTGACACCAACGATGGGACACTATTTCCCCCCCCACTGACACCAACGATGGGACACTATTTCCCCCCCCCCCGACCCCAATGATGGGGCACTATTCTCCCCTCCACCACACTGACATCAATGATGGGGCACTATTCCTCCCACTGACACCAATGATGGGGCACTATTCCTCCCCCCACTGACACCAACGATGGGACACTATTTCCCCCCCCCCTTACCCCAATGATGGGGCACTATTCTCCCCTCCACCACACTGACATCAATGATGGGGCACTATTCCTCCCACTGACACCAATGATGGGGCACTATTCCTCCCCCCACTGACACCAACTATGGGACACTATTTCCCCCCCCCCCCGACCCCAATGATGGGGCACTATTCTCCCCTCCACCACACTGACATCAATGATGGGGCACTATTCCTCCCATTGACACCAATGATGGGACACTATTCCTCCCACTGACACCAATGATGGGGCACTATTCCTCCCACTGACACCAATGATGGGGCACTATTCCTCCCACTGACACCAATGATGTGGCACTATTCCTCCCACTGACACCAGTGATGGGGCACTACTCCCACTGACACCAGTGATGGGGCACTACTCCCCCCACTGACACCAGTGATGGGGCACTACTCCCCCACTGACACCAGTGATGGAGCACTATTCCTCCCACTGACACCAATGATGGGGCACTACTCCCCCCACTGACACCAATGATGGGGCACTACTCCCCCCACTGACACCAATGATGGGGCACTACTCCCACCGACACCAATGATGGGGCACTACTCCTCCCACCGACACCAATGATGGGGCACTACTCCTCCCACTGACACCAGTGATGGGGCACTACTCCCCCCACTGACACCAATGATGGGGCACTACTCCCCCCACTGACACCAATGATGGGACACTATTCCTCCCACTGACAGCAATGATGGGGCACTATTCCTCCCACTGACACCAATGATGGGGCACTATTCCTCCCACTGACACCAATGATGGGGCACTATTCCTCCCACTGACACCAATGATGGGGCACTATTCCTCCCACTGACACCAACGATGGGGCACTATTCCTCCCACTGACACCAACGATGGGGCACTATTCCTCCCACTGATACCAACGATGGGGCACTATTCCTCCCACTGACACCAACGATGGGGCACTATTCCTCCCACTGACACCAACGATGGGGCACTATTCCTCCCACTGACACCAGTGATGGGGCACTATTCCTCCCACTGACACCAGTGATGGGGCACTATTCCTCCCACTGACACCAGTGATGGGGCACTATTCCTCCCACTGACACCAGTGATGGGGCACTATTCCTCCCACTGACACCAGTGATGGGGCACTATTCCTCCCACTGATACCAACGATGGGGCACTATTCATCCCACTGACATCAGTGATGGGGCACTACTCCTTCCACTGACACCAATGATGTGGCACTACTCCTCCCACTGCAAAATTACAGTTATGAAGTAGCAACGAAAATAATTTTATGGTTGGGGGTCACCACAACATGAGGAACTGCATTAAGGGGTCGCGGCATTAGAAAGGTTGAGAACCACTGATCTAGACAAACAGGAATGTGTCAACTGACCCAAAAACCAATAAGGGTCAAAAGACCCAAGTTCAAAGTGCTGCTATGAGCCAGCCGAAAGCTGCACCTTGAGAAGATTGGATGTCTACCTGGTAAAACTTTAGGAAAGTATGAACAGAAGACCAGGTGGCAAGCCTTTCACTGTTTAGCTAGAGGCTTGCCACCAAAATGCACAATGGATAAGAAAGTAGAGTGCCCCTAGCGAGGTTCTGAAGAGAGAACAAACAGGGAATTCGTTTTTCTGTTGCAAGCAGTACTTTTAACTACATCCAGCCAATCTAAAAACAATTCTTTTGGATGCACAGAAGCAGGGCACAAGGATGGTAATGTCCTAATTGAAGTGGAATTCTGAAATCACTATTGGAAGAAAGGATTGTCTTGGGAATAAAAAAATCTTGTCGTTATAAAGTATGACAAAAAGATCTTTACAGGAAGTTCAGAATCATGTCTGACAGATGTTATAGCTATCAAAGGGGATAATTTGTTAGCAAGAACCTCAAACAGAATTTCCCTGATGGGTTTAAAATGTGTTTTTTGCAAGGCAAAGAGAACCAAATTAAGGTCCCAGGGAAGCACAGAGGGCAACAATGGGGACCTGATACAAGAAACATTTTGAGTAAAGGCTGTTACCTGCCTTTTAAGGTTGCTTAGAGCTAAGTTTTTCTCAATACCTGTTTTCAGAGAGCCAGAATGAGAAGCACAGAGTAATCTCTGGGACTGAATTGAGTTCACACCAGTCAAAATAAGATTTCCAGGTATGATAATAAATCTTCCTGGAGATGGCTTTTCGAGATTTTGAAATTCCTTTATTCTTTAAGACCTGGGTCTGTGTAATCAGGATCTTCCGGGTCAGTTTGGTGCAATTAGAATCACAAATTTTCTCTCTTGTTCTGTTTTGTGGATCAGGGGAGGCAGAATGTACATTAAAGCGAAGGCATAATAATTTTTAGGCCTGAGATGCCCTAATAATCCCCTGGTCTCAGTTCAGGCTAATGCCTGAACTGAGACCAGGGGATTATTAGGGCATCTCAGGCCAGGGCTAGAGGATCCCTGGTTATTACAACAAACAGTGGTAGCTTGTTGTTGAATCTTGAGGCTAGGATGTCCACATCTGGAATCCCATTCTCTGGCATATCAGATTAAACACATCTGGATGAAGAGATCATTCCCCTTTATCCAAGTTGTGGTGACTAAGATCATGGTAATTATCTACTCCTGGGATGTGGACTGCAGAAATCATTGGACAGTAAGTTTATGGCCACAAGAGAATTTTGTTTACTTCCTTCAAAGCAGCCAGGCTCCTTATGTGCCCTTGATGGTTGATATATGGCACCATGTTGGCAATATATGATTGTCTTCAGATAGGGGCTCTAGTGCTGCAGGGACAACCTGACTGCTCTGAGCTCCAGGATGTTGATGGGGAGCTTGGTTTTCTATCTTGACCATGTTCTAAGAACTGTAAAAGATTGGAACATTCCTCTCCAGCCTGATAAGCTTTTCAGTGGTAGGAAAGGAATTACTTCCCCGATGTTAGCAGAAAAAAAAAATGTAAATACATGGAAGGAGTGCCAGACCAAAAGTTCAAATTCATTTATTGATATTGTGCTAAAGACAGCCAACGCATTTCGGGGGGTCAAAGGAACTCCCTTTCATCATGGATTAAGTTAAAAATGAGAAACTTGAGTGGACTCAAAGTAAGGCTTTCCTGTTTGAATCTGTGCAGGGACGCTGATTGCTGGATTAGAAGAATTCTTGGACAGCAGTATCTGTATGAGCAGTTTGAGTCTTCATTGGATTCCCTCCTATTAGGGCTAGGATTGTGATCCACCAAGATGTTTTGCTCGAGATTGCTTGAATGGAATTGGGTGAAAGACACTGCCTTGAAGGAAGCGGCCACTAGGTCTGGAACTCTCGAGAAGAATCTCACTTTTGGATTTCTCTTAGAACTCAGTTCTTGAGCATGAGTTCTTACAGAAAGAATTTTCTTTTCCGGACTTTTGTTTTGGATGTGTCCAGAGTTAGAGCCAAATAAAATTGGGTACCTTACCCAATGTCTGGAGCATTTGAATTGTCCTGTGGACATTTTCTGACAACTGACCAGGACAGAATTCCTTCAAATGAAGGTTGTCTAGATAGCTCATGAGTTGACTTCCCTGGCTTCTGTGCAGGACCAGCAGAGGTGCAAAGCCCTTTGTGAACACTCTGGGAGCAGAGAACAGGCCAAAGGGCCATGTGACAAATTGGAAATTATTTTCTGTCACTGCGAAATGCAAAAAGTGCTGATGAAGTAACTAAATGGGAACATACAGATAGACATCTTGGATATCAACTCATTCCAGGTATTCCCCTTGTCTCAGGCAGTTACTGATTTTGTAGATTATATGTGGAAATTTGAAGTCTGAAGGAGTCTGTTGAGAGATTTTAGGTCCAAAATGTCACAAGTTAGCCTTCAGTTTCTTGTTTGTGTATTCTTACCTCCTTGCTGCAGTGCTGTTCCTGATCCCTTTCACATGTATGGTTTGTCTGTGCTCACCTATGGGCATCGTCTGCTGTTCTCTGGGTTTTATTTCCTTCCCTTCCATCACTTCCTGGCCCGCCTCCTTGTTTGCCTGCCTATATAAGACATGCTCAGTCTAGGCCACTTTGCCTGAGCAACTTCTTAGTTGTCTGAGCTCCTGTGTGTTCCTAACTCCTGTAGCCTGCATTTGACTACTCGTGTACTGACTCCGGGTTAAGGACAAACTAGCTGGAAGAACCATACCCACCACCCTGGATGACTTGATTGCTTTTAGCATCCAAATCGATGTCCGCTTCCAGGAGCGAGATCTGGAACGGTCTGGTCCACATCGCCCCCAAGTGGGTTCGTTAGCTCCTGTTTTCCAAAGATCCCCCGATTTATCTACCTCTGTTGCAGAGGTCTACCTCTATCTACCTCTGTTGTACCGACATCCAAAGAACCTATGCAGTTAGGTCGAACATGCCTCACTCCACAAAAGCAATCACGTCGCCTAAGACTTGGTCTATGCCTTTACTGTGGGGCTGAAGGTCATGTAATTAAGTCTTGTTTGGTTTGTCCGGGAAACTCTCAGGGTCTTGGTCACTATGAGGGTGGTTGTCACGTACCTGATGGGAGACCGAATTGACGAGGTCGGCCTCACTTGTGTCACTAGACCTGACCCCGCTGAGGTTGGAACAGAGGGAGTCTAGGGACCAGGGGGACAAGAGCGCCAGTGGTTGTTGCTTGCAGCTCTTGCAGGTGGTGACCTTGGTAGGCAGAATATCCTCTGATTTGAGCACCGTAATAGCAGACAGAGCAGGTTCTGTGTAGTGCCCGATGTGCAGCAGAGCAAGGTAGGTAGCCAGGACACAGGACAGGAGCAAGGTCATAGGATAGCCGGGGTCATCAACAGTCGGGCAGTGCGTTACAGAATCAGAGGGAAAAGCCAAAGTCAGGACCAGAGCCGAAGTCAGGAACCAGGAGCAGGAGAGTAATCGGAGTCAGGTCAGGAACAAGCTGGGTCAGCAACAAAGGAATCGTACAGAAGCAAGCAGAACACGGGGGAGCTGAAGACCAGTCAGCACTGAACTTGAGCAGGGGCGCTCCTTAAATAGCCCGTCTGGTGCCAATCTTTGCCGTGCGTGTGCACGCGTGTGCATGTGCGCAATCGCGCATTCCTGCGCGCCTGCGCACAACCGGCAATTCTTCTGTGGGATCTCTTTTGCGCATGCTTGTTCCCCATCGTGATTCTACTTGCCGGAAATCCCTTACAGTGGTGATCTAGACCAGAACCTGAACTCCGCTATCTTCCCTCGATTTATTACACCTGTCTCCATCCATTGGGCCCTGAACTCAGGTTTCTGCTTATGTGGACTCTGGGGCAGTCAGGAATTTCATCGAGCAATCATTGGCCGCTGAATTGGGTATTGCTCTTGTCCCCTTGATGACACCATTGTCAGTATCTGCAGTTGATGACTCTACGCCTTAGGACCTCTACGTTTCCGAACTAACTGCATAACTAGGCATGTGGGTGTTCTTCATCGTGAGGAAGTCTCTTTCCTAATCCTCCCTAAGTCCTCAAGTCCCATCATTCTTGGACTTCAGAGGTGGCAGAACACTCACCCTATCTTAACTGGAACTCTGACCAAGTATTGTCATGGGGGTCACAATGCCATTGGACTTGTCTCTCTAAAGTGCTTTCACCACTTTTTGTACCTGTGGCTGAGGTCATCACCTCTCCGATGCTCCCTTATCAGGGCTACCAAGATGTCTTTTGTAAGAAAGCTGCTGACTGTTTGCCTCCTATGATTGTGCTATAGACCTCCAACCTGGGTGTTAGGGATCCGGGTATGACCAGAGTTGTGTGGACTGACACAGGGAAACGCAGGCTTCAGATATAGTATAAACAATATAATTTATTTAAGACTAAACAATACATAAACTCAGTGCAAGACTAAACATAAACACAGTGCAAACAAACCAAACCAAAACCCCCAACAGATAACAAAAGAACAATACTAAGCGTAGTCGGGCAGGCCGGATCGGTAGCAAACGGGCAGGCAAGGTACAAAGGAGCAGGCAGAGCGTAGTCAGATGGGCCGGGTCAGGAACAATCAGGCAGACAAGGTACAAAGGAGCAGACTGGAGAGTGGTCAGGAATAGCAGAGGTCAGGACAGGCGGAGTTCAATCAGAGTCAGGGATCGAGCAGGATCAGACAGGAAGCAGGTACAGGGGCTCTTGGGAAAACATACACCAAGGCCCTGATCACAGGCCTGGCCATTCCTTAAATACACCTGTTGTAATCAGCTTCAGGTGATGGCTCATTGCAGGAGTGAGCCTCTGGTTGCTGAGAGCACCCGCTGGCCAGCCCTGGTACTGCAGCCCACAAGGCAGGTGTGTCCCACCACTATTGGTGAGTCCATTCCTGAGAGAGGGTGTGTTGCACTTGTCTGCTGAGCTCCAGAAAGGCCTGAGAAGCCTGGGGCTAAAGTGCCGTGCCCAGCCCAGGCAGGATGGCGGATCCTGGGCCTGGGTCCAGCGAGGAGAAGGCCCTGGAGGGGCCTAGTACCGGCCTCTCTTTTCCACCAGTAGAGGACCTGGGAACGGCCCCTAGGAAGGGGGAAGTTTATTCTGCCTACCGGGACCATGTGGCCGCTCGGGCCAGGTTAGTAGAGAAGGAGGAAGCCAAGCTCCAGAAGCTGACTCTGGAGCTAAAGAAGCTCCGGTCATCCTACGACCGTGTATGGTCTACAAAGCGGCAGGCCATGAAACGAAGCCTGCAGGAGCTGGAATTACATGTGTCCCAGCAGGGGAGGTATGTGGCGACGCTGCAGCGCAAGAGCGGTGTCCTCAGTGAAAAATATTTGAACGAAGCGAGATTTAAGGCTGCAAGAAGCCGCAGTGTTGCTGCGATGCGGGGTCCGGTGGAGGAGGCCTCCTCGGTGGAGGAATTGTCGGGGGAGTTGCTGGTGGATGGCGAGCAGGGGCAGGCTGAGCCCGCAGCACCCTCAGAGGAAATGGTGCCTAAAATGGAAGACAGCATGGTCGCAGGATCATCAGAGTCCCTCCCCCTGGGCAGCTGCCTGTGGATTGGGGGACCCAGGTGGAGGAGGCGGAGTTGGCAGGCGGATTGTGGTTCCTGGCAGAGGCGGTTGCAGAGCTGCGTGGAGCCGACTTCAGGTTTACGTCCGAGGACTCGGAGGAAGAAGCTGAAAGTGATGTCATCCCCCGCAAGCCGGCTAAGCCGGCGGTGAAAGAGCATGCTGCCTTTGTCATGCTGCACCGTATCCCCAAGGACGTGTTGGCAAAGGCAGGGGAGCCACTGTCGGTACAGAAGGAGAAGGACAATGCTGAGTGTGTTGGTGAGATGGTTGTGGACACTGGGGTAGCGGGTATAATGCCTGCAAAATTGTCTGAGGAGCAGGTTAGCCCTACAGTCCTGGCTAAGGGTGTTTCCCCTCCCGTGGCGGTCCCACTAGGCCCCGCCCCTTTGGGGGGCATGGTGGCCTCTGGTGTGCAACCAGCAGGTCCCCTGGTTTCTCCTCAGGGGGCTCCAGGTTCTCAGGTCCAGGCTCCAGCGGGTCAGGCTCAGGTGGGTTCTCCTGCTGGTAGGGGTGGTACCCAGCCCCAGGCTCCCCAAGGTCATGGCTAATCTGCGTCTGCTCCTTCAGTTGCTGCTGCTGGTGTGGCGGCTTCCCCTGGTCATGCCCCCTTGGTGTTGAGTGCCCCTGGGGCTAGATCGGGGCTCAGTTACTCCGCTGCAGTTAGGGGAAGTTAGGGGTCAGTAGGATCGGCCTGGGCAAGGGCAGGTAACCTACCCACTTCCGCTGCAAGGCGAAATGTTGTTCAGCTGAAATGGTCAGGGGAGGGACCCCCTCTTAGCAGGAGAGAAGTCATAGACCGCATATTAGAAATGGGCTTCCGTGCCGCGGATATTTTTGCGTTTATTGCTCCAGTTGGTACTGGAGAATATGACGTGTCCTTCATGTGGCCGGAATTGTTGGACCTCTTTTGGCAGAGGTATGAGGCCATCTTTGTCACCAGCCCTAGGTGGGTGGGCCTAACCTCGAGGCTCGTCTCTTGCCAGTCCCTGATTAAAAAAATAACGGTGCTGGTGAGAAATGAATCCATCCCAGCATCAGATATTGTGGTCTGGCTAAGCAGATATGGGGATGTGATGGGGCCCCTTGGGAAGATCAATGATGAGAGGGGATTATGGACAGGTGGGTGGACGACCACCGTCTGCTTAAAGGTGGTTGGAAATGTGCTCCAGCACATTCCCTCTTCCGCTTTTCTAGGAAAGGACCGCCTGATAATTTTTTATGAGGGTCAGCCGAGGGTCTGCCACCGGTGCGGGGGCAAGGGGCATTTTGCAGCCACCTGCCCCGTCATTAGATGTTCCCTGTGTCAGAATATAGGACACCTGGCCAGGGACTGCAATGTCATCCAATGCAATCTCTGCGGGGAGCTCGGGCATTCATACAACCAGTACCCGGAGGCCCTCCACAACCTTCCGGTGGGGGAGCTTGAAGCAGAGTTGGATCGGATAGATGCTGAAGAGGTAGAGGCGGCATTGGAGAGAGCGGCTTCGGTTGCTGTGGCGGCCCTTGTGAGGGAAGGGGAGGTTTCTGTGGCCCCTCCTGTCTCTGTCCCCCCTGTTTCATCTACCCCTTTGAAGTCCCCTGTTGTTCCTCCTCCCAGGAGTAAGAAACAGCTGAGGGAGGCTGCTAAAGGGGCCGGGATGGTTGAGGCTAGGTCTAGTCCCTCAGTGTCTGCTCCCCCCGTGCTCTTGCCGCTGCGGCGGAGTGGGAAGCCCGGAAGGGAGTCCTGGGAGTCCCAAGGTTCTGCTCCAGTAGGGGCTCAGGTGGAGGAGGGGTGGTCCCTGGTGGGTAGGCAGAGTAAGCCAGTTTTGTCCTCAGCGGGGTCGGTGTCCTCTTTAGAGGTGGGGGATGTGGCCCTGGGGAATAGGTTTGGAGCTTTGTCGGGGGAGGTGGAGGGGTCAGGTGATCTTGCTTCCCCGTTGGAGGACGAGGACGAGGATGCTGGGGGGTCTCTTAAGAGAGTGAGGGACCCTGCCAAGAAAGTCAAGAGGAGGATTAAGAAACGTCCCTCTCAATTGTCTTAATGGCAGTTCCCGCTCCGGTAAAGGTGGCAACTATTAATGTTGCCAGCTTGAAGTCTGTAAGTGCTAGAGAAACAGCCTTATTTTTGATCAGTGGGATGGAAGCTGATATTTTCTTTTTGCAGGAGACCAGGTTGCCCACCTTGGCTGATGTCCATCTGGCCAAGCGTGAGTGGAGGCGTGGGCCCTCCTACTGGTCTCTTGCGGCTGAGCCTTACAGCGGAGTCGCGGTGCTTTTTACCGGCATGGTAACGTGTCGGCGGATAATTGAGGTAGAGATCGGAAGATGTCTGATTCTGGATGTTCTCGTAAGGGGGCAAGAGCTCCGTCTCATTAATATCTATGGCCCACAGTCCAGGGGGACAGGAAGAACCTCTTTGCGAGGATTAAACCTTACCTCTTTTCATCCCGCCTGGTAGTCTTTGGAGGTGATTTTAACACCATTAGTAGGCCCAAGGACTGGAGAGGCTTCACTGACAGGCTGGGATATGATAGCAATTTTCTAAATGTTATAGTCAGGGAGGCAGGTCTGGTTGACAGATGGCACGGGTTTCACCTATAGGAGAGGTAATAGCCAGAGTAGGATAGACAGGTTTTTTTTTGAAGGAGAACTCTGCCTTCTCGGCACCTGAGTGTCGGATGGTGGAGTTTTCCGATCACCTTATGCTATCTGTCACCTTGAATATTTCAGACACGCCGCTGAGAGGAAAGGGAATCTGGAGGATGAATTCGTCTCTGCTGGAGGACGAGGAGGTGAGACGATCTTTCGAGGAGTTCTTTCAGGCGCAGGAGACGGTGCTGGATTTCTGCGGCAGTAAGTCTGAGTGGTGGGAGCTCACCAAAGTGCGGATCAGCAGGTTTTTCAAGGCTGTTGGTAAGAGACGGCAGTTTAAACAGTATAACGCCTACCAGCGGTTGCGGAGGAAGCTCAACCACCTTGTTTCTAGTGGTGGAGATTCGGGGGCAATCTCGGAGGTGAAGCTTCTCCTTAGGAAACTCCAGTATGATCGGCGTGCCTCTTTGGTTCTGGAGAGGGATTATGGGAAATACCACTCGCCCGACCCTTTCCAGAATTGCAAACGGAGTGCAGCAGTTAAGACGATCTCTGCTCTGAGGGATAGTACAGGGTCCCTGACTAAATCCAGGTCGGGGATTCTGGAGGTCTCCAGGTCCTTTTATGCGGATTTACTGAGTGAGAAGCACCTTGACCGGACAGGGATGTCGAGCTTTTTGGAATCCACGCCTGGTCTGGACAGTGATGTCCCTCTGGCGAGTTTGACTGGGGAGATTACTGCAGAAGAGGTGTCCAGAGCGATTGATAGTCTGGCCATTAAAAAGACTCCTGGGCCAGACGGTCTGACTGCCAAATTTTTTAAGGCTTTTAAATCCCGCCTGGCACCTCGTCTCGCGGAAGTGTATAACAGCTGTCCGGATGAGGGATCTCTCCCTCCTTCCATGAGACAGTCTGCAGTTATCCTCCTGTCAAAGGGTAAGGATCCTTCGGCTATTGAGAACTGGTGCCCCATCAGCCTCCTCAATGTCGATAGAAAGGTTCTGGCAAAGATCTTGTTCTGGCGCTTGTCGTCAGTGGCAGACAGTTTGCTTTCTTGTCAGCAGCATTGCTCGGTCCAGGGCAGGAGTACCATTACAGCGGTGTTAGCTGTCCGGGAGGCTCTGGAGCAATGTAAGGCTGAAGAATGGGGAAAATACTTGCTGGCGGTGGATCAGGCAAAGGCCTTTGATCGAGTTGATCACAAGTACCTCTGGCATCTCCTGGACCGGTATGGTTTGGAGGGGAGGTTCATCGGTTGGTTGAAGACATTGTACCAAGGGGCTGAGAGCTTCATGTTGGTGAATGGTTGGGTTGGGCAGCCCTTTGAGGTTGGATCTGGGGTGCGCCAGGGGTGCCCGCTGAGTCCCTTGCTCTATGCCTTTGCCATCGACCCCTTCGTCAGGAGGCTAGATGGCGGGGCGGTGAGCGGGGTGCCGGTGGATGCCACTAGAGATCCGCCTTTGAGAGTTGTGGCTTATGCTGATGACGTTTCTGTTTTCATTTCTGGACCAGAGGAGGTGCAGGAGGTGGTTTCAGTAATGGATCAGTATGCCGAGGCATCAGGTTCCAAGGTCAATCAGGACAAATGTGAAGTTCTCTGGATGGGCAGGGAGGGTGAGAGCTTCTCACTCCCGGGCGCCTTCCCGGTGCAAAGTGTTGGGCATCAATTTTGGCCCTGCTGATTACAGCAAGCAAAATTGGGTATCCAAGCTGTCGGATGCCGAGGTCAAAGTGAGATGCTGAAAGGGGTGGCGGCTCTCCTTGAGGGAAAGGGTTGATTTGATCAAGACTTTCCTGCTCCCAGTCTTTTTATACGTCAGCTTCGTTTGCCTCTTGCCAGAATCGCTCTATACGAGAATCTATAGCTGTGTCTTCCAGGGGGAATTGGCTAAACCTCGTCAAGAGGGACGTGAATTACTCATCCAGGCGGGAGGGTGGCCTAGGTATGGTCAACCCGGTGGTCTTTTTCTCTCTGATGTTCTTTAAACATAACTTTGGTAACATGTTGGCAGAGAGACCGCTTGCATGGGTAGGACTGTTCCGGATCTGGTTTGGACCCTTTCTGCGCAGTTGGGAGAGTGGTGGTCCAGTGAGAAGCCTGCGGGTCAAGCATGGTGAGCTCCCGGCTTATGTGGCCCCGTGCCTGAAGTTACTTCGGCGGTGGCATGTGACTGCGAAGGAGGTCCGGTCCCTCCCTAGGAGGCTCCTGGTGAGAGGATTGTGGCATCTGCTTTCCATGCGCCGCTGGCCTTGAGAGATTGCCCAGGCCATGTTATGAGGGAGGGTTTGCGGTTGATAAATCTGGAGCGGATCCCCCTGAAGTTGCGGGACCAGGCCTGGCTCGCCTTCCACGGCAGGCTCTACGTGAGGGGTAACCTGAAGTACCGTCCTCCGGATGACCGTGGTTGTCCGAGGTTGGAGTGTGGGGGTGAAGTGGATACTATGGTCCACTTCTTGCTTCAGTGCCCCTTTAACGTGGAGGTTTATAAACAGGTGGGAGGGACTCTGGGTGTTCCTTTTCTCCATCGCATGTCGTATGCGGAGTGGGTGTATGGAGCATTCGAGTGTCGCATGGGTTTTGATTTGGACACCTTGTTTTTAGTCAGCTTAGTTGTCCGTTATTACACTTGGATTTCACAGTGTCAGGTCTCCATTCGGCAGAAGGTCCTCCCTGTTCAGGTGGTGGAGAGTGACATCCTTGGTGAGGTGGGGAAAATTTGGGGTCTTGAGAAAGACAGGCTGTGGGGCAGGACTTGGATGGAGGCGTGGAGGAACATCAAGCCTGTTGCTGCGGTCTGTTGATCTCGAGTGGTGGAATCTGTCCCTGGTTTCAGTCTCTGTTCACTCCCTAGATTTAGCGTTTCGGATTTTTTTTGGTAGCCTTTTCTGGTAGGTTGTAAGGGTCAGACGTGGAAGGTCTGCGGGTTCCTTAGTCCTTCTCCTGCAGTGTATATATTCTGCTATGTTAGTCGGTTGATGGTCTGTATGGTTTGGGCCATAAAGGCCGCAAGCAGCAGTTAGTATGGAAATTGTTTATGTGTCTCTGCTGGGCCATAAAGGCTCCTTTGGGGGATTTCTCCTGTGCCTTCCCTTGCAGGGGTCTTGGCCATAAAGGCCCTTGTATACATATTGTATATAGTGTATATAAGTTTACGTGTTCCCTTTTAGGATTGGGACTTTTTATTTGCTTGTATATAAGTATATAGTTATGTGATTCCTTTTCAGGAGATGGACTTTAAGTTATAGCCATGAAGGCTAAGTTTATTATTGGTTTGTTTTTCTTCCCCCAGGGACTTTTTGGGACTTTTCAGTTCTTTGGTTGAGTTTTTTTTTTATTTATGTTTTTGTACTTTTATATTTAAAATTGATGGGGTTGGTTTATGTATGCCATTAATACATAAATAAAAAATCTCCATTCCTGACACTGGGACTTCTCCACCTCAAGGTAAAGTTTACCCTCTCTCCATTCCTGAGACTAAAGCCATGTCTGAGTACTTCCAGGAAAATCTGCAGAAAGGATTTATCCGTAAGTCCAATTCTCCTTCTGGGGCTGGCTTCTTCTTTGTGGAGAAAAAAAGATGGTACACTCCGGCCCTACATTGATTATAGAGGTCTCAAAGCTATCACAGTTAAGAATCGGTACCCTTTACCTCTGATTTTCGAACTCTTTGACAGACTCCGGGATGCTCGAATTTTCACTAAGCTAGACCTCTGTGCAGCATATGATCTGGTTAAGATCCATGAGAGTGATGAGTGGAAAACAGCTTTCAATACTAGAGGCAGGCATTATGAGTATCTTGTAATGCCCTTTGGCTTGTGTAATGCCCCAGCTGTCTTTCAGAACTTTCGTAATGACATTTTTTCTGTTCTCCTGTATGTTTGTGTTGTCTATCTGGAGGACATACTCTTTTTTTCTCCAGATTTAAAAACTCATTGTCAGCACGTATGTACGATTCTTCTACATCTTCAGGACCACTGCCTGTATGCAAAGTCAGAGAAGTGCCTCTTCAAACAAACCCAGGTTCCTTTTCTAGGCTACATAGTCATGGATAAAGGGCTGCTTATAGATCCTGACAAACTCCAAGCTATCTCCAACTGGCCTCAGCCCTCTGGTTTAAAAGACACACAGCACTTCTTGGGATTCACCAACTTCTATCACCAGTTCATTCCTGACTATTCACTTCTTTGACCCGGAAGGATTCCTACGCCAGAACCTGGTCTCCTGAGGCAGTCGTGGCATTCCAAAAACTAAAATCCACCTTCCTCTCTGCATCTATTCTCATACATCTTCCAGCCTTTCTTCTTGGAGGTAGATGCTAAATCTTTGGGAGTGGGTGCCGTCCTTCTCCAAATGCATGAAGGTAAGCTCCGTCCTTGTGCCTTCTTCTCGATGCCGAAAAGAATTACACCATTAGTGATCGGGAACTGCTGGCGATAAAGCTGGCACTGCAAGAATGGCGACATCTGCTGGAGGGATCTCCACGTCGTATCCTGATTTATACTGATCATAAGAACCTCCAGTATCTCCAATCCGCCCGGTATTTAAACTCCAGACAAGTGCGATGGGCTCTCTTCTTTGCCAGATTTAACTTCGACATTACCTTCTGACCCATTTCCAAAAATGCCCGTGCAGATGCCTTGTCCAGATCATTTGATGTTGCTGACTCTGAGGGGTTTATTTACTAAAGCTGGAGAGTGCAAAATCAGACTCACCTCTGCATAGAAACCAATCAGCTTCCAGGTTTCATTGCCAAAGCTTCATTGAACAAGCTGAGGTTAGAAGCTGATTGGTTTCTATGCAGAAGGGAGTCTAATTTTGGACTCTCCAGCTTTAGTAAATAAACCCCTGAGTGTCATGTTGAACCGGAACCTATCATTTCTTCCAATCATATCCTGGCCACCACTCATTGCTTGCTCCATTTGTGTGCCTTCTAATTCCTCCACGTCTGCCCCAGCAGGTCTCCTTTTACCTCTACCTGTTTCAGATGAACCTTGGCATTGCATTTCCATGGACTTTATTTCTGGACTACCCTCTTCAGCAGGTTCCACTATTATCTGGGTGGTTGTGGACAGGTTTTCTAAAATGTGCTACCTAACTCCACTTCCAGGACTACTTTCTGCCGTCACATTGGCTTCCAACTTCATTAAGGAAATCTTCAGTCTGCATGGTATGCCCTCGCATACTGTTTCTGATAGAGGTGTTCGATTTACAGCTCGCTTCTGGAGGGCTCTGGCCACATCCTTCGGAATCAAGTTGGACTTCTCCTCGGCCTTTCATCCGCAGTATAATGGCCAAACTGAAAGGGTCAACCAGAACACTGAACGTTATATTCGTGCCTTCCTTTCGACCCATCAGGATGATTGGGTAGACCTTCTACTCTGGGCAGAGTTTGCCCTTAATAAGTGCCAGTACACTTGAGTCTCCATTTTTCACTGTGTATGGTCATCATCCTTCTGTGCCATTTCCTGTTCCCATCTCCTCTGCAGTGCCCACGGTTTCAGACAAACAACGATCATTCAATTACATCTGGGCAGAGGTTTCCAAGAATTTACGTGTGACAGCTTCCAAGTACAAAATAGCTGCAGATCGCCATCGCCGCGTGAGTCACAAATTTCTCCCTGGCGTCAAGGTTTGGCTCTCTACCAAGAATATCCGTCTACGAGTACCGTCTATGAAATTTTCTCCTCGGTTCATTGGTCCCTTTACCATCTTCCGCCAGGTCAATCCTGTTGCTTTTAAACTTTGCCTCCCTTCACATCTGAGAATCCCTAATGTTTTCCATCTTTCTCTTCTGAGACCGTACATCATCAACAGGTTTTCCTGTCCTCATCGTCACCCTTCCCCAATAGTGAGTACTTCGGATCAGTATGAAGTCAAGCAAATCTTGGATTCCAAATTCATCAGAGGGAAGCTTTTGTATCTAATTGACTGGAAGGTATATGGTCCTGAAAAGAGGTGTTGGATTTCTTCCACTGATGTTTCTGCACCCCGTCTGGTGGAATTTTTTCATCAGAAGTTTCCCCTTAAGCCTGGTCCTAAAAAAAGTGGGGAGACCTCTTAAGGGGGGGGGGGGTACTTTCACACGTTAGCCTTCAGTTTCTTGTTTGTGTATTCTTACCTCCTTGCTGCAGTGCTGTTCCTGATCCCTTTCACATGTATGGTTTGTCTGTGCTCACCTATAGACATCATCTGCTGTTCTCTGGGTTTTATTTCCTTCCCTTCCATCACTTCCTGGCCCGCCTCCTTGTTTGCCTGCCTATATAAGACATGTTCAGTCTAAGACATTTTTCCTGAGCAACTTCTTAGTTGTCTGAGCTCCTGTGTGTTCCTAACTCCTGTATACTTCATTTGACTACTCGTGTACCGACCCCAGCTTCATTCTCTGACTGTGCTTGTTTTCTGCCCATCCTGACCTTGGCTAGTCTATCGGATTTCCGTTTGTCTCCTCCCATTGTACTCTGCTCTTACAAGTGGTCTCCACATCCTCAGCTGGGTGTACCTGGGGGCCTCAACCTGGTCCCAGCTTGCTGCAAGTCCATCCCCACCATCAGGGGCTCTGGTGAAGAAGCAGGCTGGGGTTTAGACTCCACGCCCTGGGGAACCCCAAGTTGACTATCTAACAGGGCTCACTACCATGGGTGCTTGACACAAAATGGGGCCAATATCCCTGTTGGGTTTTGGTACCATGCACAGGTTTTGGTATAAATCTTTGAACCTTTTGTGGGGAGGTACTGGCACAACGACTCCCTGGAACAAAAAGTGGTTTAGGGCATTTTGCAAATCTAACTGTCTTTGGAAAGTCTTTGTCTGATTTGAGAGAAGGAGCAGACTATTGAACTCTATTTTGTAGTCTCTTGAAACCACCGATTGAACCCACCAGTCTGGAAAATCTGTGACCCAGAGACAGGCAAGCTATAACAGACATCCACTCTGAGAAGTATCTCAGAGGCATCCCTTCATTTTGAAGACAGCTTTGTGGAAGGCATTGAGCCTTTGAAAGGCCAAGCCTTTGTGATAAAAGGAAGGGCTGAACATATGCTTTGTGGTTGAAGTTGAAGCCTGAATAGAATAGACAGATGTTTTGAGGAGTTAGGGGCTCTTAAGGAAGAGGTTTTTGGAATCTTCCTTTGTGGAAGTAAACTTTTTCCTCCAGTGGCCTCTTACATAAATTGGTCAAGTGCCTCAACAAACAGGTGTCTTCTTTGGAAGGGTATACATGTAATGCGCCTTTTGCAGGCCACTTCAGTTGTCAAAGCTTTAAGCCATAAGATTCAGTGGATGCAAATTGATATTAGAGGCATTCTGGACATTTGCCTCATGACATGTTTTAGGGCATTCACACAAAAAAGCAGAGCAGAAGGCAATTGCTGTATTTGCTCTGTAACAGCACAATCTTGGCTGTTCATTGTTCTAGTTCCGTTAGCTGAAGTTTGACACACTGAAAAAGCTGGTTGCAGAACAGGCCCTGCAAAATTAAAGAGCGCATTTAGGAACATCTCATACTTTCTATCTATAGAATTTTTTTATTCTGTACAAGGAACATCTTCAGTGGGTACAGTGAGATATTTCTTTGGGACAGAGATGGTAGGATCAACCACAGGAATAGCCCATTTATTTGCTAACTCTTTTTTCCACTGGATAAAGTTTAGCAAAGATTTTGGAGAAAGTGAAAATCTTTTCAGGAGTGACCCAGTTGTTAGAGACTACAGATTCTATCTCATGAAAGGGCAATGTTTTGAAACATATTGCAGGACTGTTTGTACCCCCAAGAGGCAGAGGTGGCTCTAGGCTTTGTGAGGCCTTAGGCAAAATTTAGGCCCCACTCACGCCCATAATGGTTACCGACTCGGCCTGTCTAACCACGCTTCTGCTCAGCCATCCATCCATCCATCCTGCTCGGACCCATCCGCCTCTTCACATCAGGCTCTCATCCTGCAGATACCTCTGGCGGATCCCTCTACCATGGGTGGGTGTACTCAGGGGCCGCGACCTGGTCTCTGTCTGCTCCAAGTCCATCCCCACCATCAGGGGCCCTGGTGAACAAGCAGACTGGGACTTAGACTCCGCGCTCTGGGGAATCCTATTCCGTGGGTTGCTAGAGGTACCGCCAGGCGGTTCATTACAGTACCATACGGCCATGACAGAGCCTGGAAGAGGACCATCCCCACTAGAGGACATATGCCAGCACCTGGCGGCTCTGACCCAAGCCATCAAAACGCTGCAGGAGGGATACACACATCTTGAGAACCACATCCAGACGCTAGCCGCACCGGCCACTACATCTCAGAGTCTGGCTACTCCTGCTTCGGCCAGAGAATCTTCGGGGCCACCTACTGGAGCAATAGCCACGTTGCCTCCTCTGGAACCCCGCGTTCCATTGCCAGAACGTTTCAGCGGGGATCGAGCAAGATTCAGGGCCTTCTGGAACGCATGTCTGCTGTACTTTAGCCTGCAGCTGTGTACATTTTCTATGGAATCAGTTAAGGTGGGATTCATCGTGTCTCTGCACCAGGATGAACCCCAGGGCTGGGCTCACCGACTGATGGAAACCCGCGATTCCCAACTGGAGATGGTAACGAACTTCTTTGACGCAATGGCAGTGTTGTATGATGACCCACAGCGGGCAGCCTCCGCAGAAACGGCCCTGTACTCTCTCAGACAAGGCCGCCGGGCAGCGGAGGAGTATGCTTTGGAATTCAGACGATGGATGGGGGACACCCGGTGGAACGACACTGCATTACACCACCAGTTCCGCATAGGGCTGTCCGAGGCTCTTAAGGACGAATTAGCTCGGGTAGGCCTGCCCGATTCCTTGGAGGACCTCATTACCTTAGCCATCCAAATTGACCGCAGACTGCAGGAACACAGATTTGAGAGGACCTGCCAGGGTCAGAGAGCTACATGGGCACCCCCTCGGGTCTCAGTCCAACCTCTGCTGGGAGGAAACCGGATATCGGAGTCTGATGATGCCCCCGAATGCATGCAGCTTGGATTGGCTCGGCCATCATTGTCAGCCGAGGAACGCCAGAGAAGACGGTCTAGGAATCTTTGCCTTTACTGTGGAGAAGCCGGTTATATGGTGCGATCCTGCCCAGTGAAACTGAGTAAGTCTGCTTCTGTTTTTTCTTCTGTATCCGCTGAAGGTCTCAACCAGTCCAATTACTTAGCCATACCTGTTTCCTTTCAGCTCCCAGGAAAAACCGTGTCGGTGACGGCAATAATTGATTCCGGGGCATGCAGTTGTTTTGTGGACTTAGATTTTGCCAACCAACAGAAAATCCCCCTCCAGACCAGGGAACGTGGGCTTAACATATTTTTGGCTGACGGGCCACGTATCAAGTTGTGGTTGGTAGACCGGGAGACTCCCCCTATCTGCACTGCAGTAGATGGCCACCATCGGGAGTTCCTCCGCCTGGACGCTATAGCCTCCCCTCTTTTCCCAGTCATTCTGGGGCTTCCTTGGTTGCAAGCCCATAACCCCCAGATTGATTGGGAGACCAGGTCCATTCAGTTCCTATCCCCATATTACCGGGAACACTGCTATGCCTCGGCCCCCGCGGCTCCCTAAGTCCTCCTATGCGTGGACGGAGATGCCGACCTAATTCAGGCCATCCCTCCGGCCTACCACAATTTTCTTGATGTTTTTAGTAAACGAGGAGCAGACATCCTTCCTCCACACCGAACATATGACTGTCCCATTGACCTCCTACCTGGTTCTGAGATTCCGTTTGGTCGGATTTTCCCCCTATCCGAGCTAGAACTGGGGGTGCTCAAGGAATATATCGATGAGAACCTCCAAAAGGGGTTCATCCACCCCTCCACGTCACCAGCCGGGGCTGGAATCTTTTTTGTCAAAAAAAAAAAGATAAGTCCCTGCCGCCCTGCATTGATTATCGCGATTTGAACAAAATCACGATAAAAAATCGCTACCCACTGCCTCTGGTCCCAGAAATCTTCCAGAGGTTAAAATCAGCAGTGATCTTTACGAAACTAGACTTGAGGGGTGCATATAACCTGGTCCGCATAAGGGAGAGGGATGAGTGGAAAATGGCGTTTCGTACTCGATTGGGGCACTTCGAATATTTAGTCATGCCATTTGGACTTTGCAACGCCCCGGCCACGTTCCAACACTTTATCAATGATGTATTTCGAGATTACGTTGATGTCTTCGTGGTCATTTATTTAGATGACATACTGATTTTCTCTCCCTCACTGGAAGCTCATAGGGGTCATGTTAAGAAATATGTTGGAACGTTTACGCCAACACGGACTGTACGCTAAAGCTGACAAGTGCAGCTTCGAGCAGCACAGTATTGCATTCCTGGGGCTGATCATCTCCACCACGGGGTTGCGATGGATTCACAAAAGGTGTCAGCAATCTTGGATTGGCCAGTACCCGCGGACAAGAAGGGCGTACAACGCTTTATTGGCTTTGCAAATTTCTAAAGAATGTTCATCAGGAACTTCTCTGGTTTGGTGTCCCCCATTACCCAGCTTACCAAACAGGGGCTCCGTTTCAGGTGGACACCCGAGGCTCAAACAGTGTTTGAAACCCTGAAGGGATTATTCACCACCGCTCCCATTCTTTGTCATCCTGATTCCTTCCTGCCATATGTCTTGGAAGTTGATGCTTCGGAAAACACAGTGGGAGCCGTCCTGTCCCAGAGAAAAGGCACCAGGGAGCTCCTGCACCCAGTGGCATTCTTCTTGAGGAAACTTACACCAGCAGAAAGGAACTATGATATTGGGGATCGAGAACTTTTGGCCATGAAGACCGCACTGGAAGAATGGAGATACTTGCTGGAAGTGGCCACGCATCCAATTCTGATCTTCACTGATCACAAAAATTTTAAATACTTGAGAACGGCAAAACGCTTGAGACCACGCCAAGCGAGATGGGCACTCTTTTTCTCCCGGTTTTCATTCCATATCACGTATAGGCCGGGGTCCAAGAACATGAAGCCCGACGCCCTTTCGCGCATGTTTGAAGACCCTAAAGAGGACCCCAAACCAGATACTATCTTGTCCTCGGGGAACTTTCTTGCCCTCCAAACGGAGCTACGTTCTAGGCTACAGAATGCATCCGTAGGAATGCCAAACCCACCCGGGGTGTCCCTGCAGAGCAAGGGAGGGCTCTTATGGAAGGAAGGGATGGAGGGAGGAGGCCCGACATGGATAGGCCGTATTAATCTGGTAAAAATGGTAATAGTACCAAAAATTATATATGGATATCAAATGATCCCAATTAAACTCCCAGAGATCTTCTTTAAAGTAATTAAGAAACTGATAACAAGATACATCTGGAGGAATAAAAAACCAAGAATGTCATATGAGTTGATGAGTAGGAGGAAAGAGAGAGGTGGTTTAGGGCTCCCAGACTTTAAAAGATATTACAAAGCAGTAATATTGGCAAGAACCATAGATTGGATATATAACTATAAAAAAAGTTGGGTGAGAATTGAGAATGAACTCAGTGGAATAAATTTAGGTAAAGCGATATGGGTGTCAACACAGTATAGGGGTTTAAATGATAATGTAAATACATACACTTTGAATGTTTTAAAAATCTGGGATAATTTACACAAAAGTATGAAATGGACTTTCAATTCAACACTGATGTCACTAAAAAACACAAAGTTTTTTCCCCCAGGTAGAGAAGAAATAGGAGGTAGGTGGTTTAAAAAGGACGAGGTCCAATTAAGAGATATTTTGGTGGAGGGTAAAATAGGATCATTTAAGGAACTAAAAAAAAAAGAGGGAGAGATCTTCACTAAATTAGATGAATGGCGATATTTTCAATTGAGGTGTTTTGTTGGAAGTCTTCCAAAACCTTTAAGGACAAGAGATAACTGGAACTTGTTTGAAAAGGTATTGGGAACACAAGGTGATGGGAAGCATGGGATTGCTAAAGTTTATAAAATACTCACTGAATTAGATACAAACACAAAGCCAACATATATAACAAAATGGGAAATGGATATGGGAGTTGTGATAGATGAGGAAAAGCAGAGGAGAATATATAGATTAACTCACGAAAACGTTTCTATGAGAGAAGTAGAAATGAACTATAAGTGTTTGACAAGATGGCACATTACACCAAATGTAGAAAATAGGATGTGTGGAGAGAGTTCACCGCTGTGTTGGAGGGGATGTGGAGAAATAGGCACGGTATACCATATATGGTGCGGATGCCCAAAAGTCCAGGTATTCTGGAAGACAATAATCCATTTGATAGGAAAGTTAACAGAAATAGACATAGGTCTAGATCCAGAAGTATGTATCTTGCATAACATGGATATAACAGTAAATAAATATAAAAAATCAGGGATATGGTACTATATAAATGCTGCAAAAGCTCTGATACCCAAATTCTGGCGGAGAATGGAGGTACTGAAGGAAGAGGATTGGATAGAAAGAGTTGAGCAGATTAAAAGGATGGAAAAACTCTGTCATATCCAAAAAGATAAGATGGAGGCTTATTATGGGAAATGGGAGAATTGGGAAAAAGCTAGATTATATATGAAGTATAGGAAAGAATAAAGAAAACAATAGAAAAATTTCACTTGCTGATATAAGAAGAAGCAGAGAAAATGAAGGGCAGGAAGATGGGGATAGGGTGGGGGGTGGAGGTGGGAGGGAAATTTTGAATAGAGTAAATAAAGTAGAAATGTTGGATATTATAATGTATATTTTTTTTATATATATATTGTGATGATGAAATGTATTTAAAATGAAAACTAATAAATATTTAAATTAAAAAAAAAAAACCTGCGCCACCTGTCAGAGGAACAAGCCCTCCAGGAGCAAGGCCTGGGGGTTACTACGTCCACTGCCTATACCTGACCGGCTGTGGCAAATGATTGCGATCAACTTTATAGTCGAGCTTCCTCTGTCTCAGGACCACACCGCAATCTTCGTAATTGTGGATCGCCTGTCGAAGATGGCCCACTTCTTGCCTCTTAAGAACACGCCCTCAGCTCGAAACAGTGCAAATCTTTATAAGAGAAGTTGTAAGACTTCATGGAGTTCCTGAAGACATTGTTTCAGACTGGGGAGTCCAGTTTACCTCGAAGTTCTGGAAAGCTTTATGCAAGGTGTTGGGAATCAGATTGTCCCTCTCTTCCGCCTACCACCCACAGACAAATGGGCAGACGGAGAGGACAAACCAGATGTTGGAGCAATACTTGAGATGCTACACGTCCTTCCTGAAGGACGATTGGCTGGCACTCTTGCCACTGGCTGAATTTGCATATAACAACGCGAATCATTCAGCTACGGGGCAATCCCCGTTTTTTGCAAACTATGGGTTCCACCCCACATTTCTGCCCGATCTGATTCCTGAAAGCCCAGTTCCTGCCACTCAAAGCACGCTGAATTTTTTTTCTGCCAACAACAAGGTGCTTCAAGAAGCCATTGCAAAAGCCCAGGAGGACAACAAGAGGGCCTTCGACAGGAAGAGAAGGGGGGAACTAGTATTACAACCTGGGGATCAGGTCTGGCTAGCAACAACAAATTTGAAGATGTCTTGCCTGTCGAAAAAACAGGGGCCGAAGTTTATGGGCCCATTCCGGGTGAAACGAATGATCAACAAGGTAGCGTATGAACTCACTCTTCCGGAAACTTTTAAGATTCACCCAGTTTTCCATGTGTCGCTACTGAAGCCAGCTACGCCGGCCCCTTTCCGGATCAGAGGTCCAGACCCCCGGAATCAATAACCATCGATGAACAAGAAGAATTTGAGGTGGAAGCAATCTTGGATTGCCGGAAAAGGGGTGGCCAGACACAGTTCCTGATCAAATGGAAGGGTTATGGCCCTGAGGAGAACTCATGGGAACCAGCCCAAAATGTTCATGCCCCCAGACTTGTCCGGGAGTTTTATCTCAGCCACCCACGGAGGAGAGATCAGTTGGGCACCCGGAGGTTGCCCGTAGGGGGGGGCAATGTCAGGAGCCGCCGCGGCGTGTGGCTCGGCGCAAGCGCAGTGTGCTGACTCGCACTGGAGTGCGGGCACTAGCTCCTGGCCGGCCGCAGCGACAACGGAACTCACGCATGCGCACTCGGGACCACGGGTGCGCGCCTGGCACCAATGACAGCGCAGGGCGTGGTATTTGAATCCGCTCTGCGCTGACACTGGTTGCCGTATGGTCTCCTCTGTTTGTTCCTGCTCCTGTATCCGTGCTGATTGATTGTTGCCGACCCTGATTATTCCTGGCCATGCTGTATTCTCCTGCTCTGACCCCTGGCTTGCCTGACCTCTCTTTTGGATGCCCCTCATTGGATCTGACCACCTGTTGCTGACCCGGCGAGTGACCCGACTATTCTCTGCCTGCTGCCTTCTACCGCGCTGTCCCCATGGTTACCGACTTGGCCTGTCTGACCACGCTTCTGCTCAGCCATCCATCCGTCCTGCTCAGACCCATCCGCCTCTTCACATCAGGCTCTCATCCTGCAGATACCTCTGGTGGATCCCTCTACCATGGGTGGGTGTACTCAGGGGCCACGACCTGGTCTCTGTCTGCTTCAAGTCCATCCCCACCTTCAGGGGCCCTGGTGAACAAGCAGACTGGGACTTAGACTCCGCGCTCTGGGGAATCCTATTCCGTGGGTTGCTAGAGGTACTGCCAGGCAGTTCATTACATTACCTAGCAAAGGCCATAAATCCATCATCTATTTTCCTAAACCTATGTCCCATACAGTACCTGCTGTGGACACAGCCAATGCATAGACTATGGTCAGTGAATCTGAATTATAGAACAGCACCTGGTGCTAAATTTGTTTGTCCCCCTTTACATCATGAACTCCCCTTATATCAAAGGAACCCCCCCCCCCCCATATATCAGGAGTCACCCCCTTCACATCAAGAGACCCCCTTTACATTAGGAGCCCTTCTTCCATCAAAAGTCCATCAGAGTCTCCATTTACATTAGTAGTCTTCTTTACAACAGGAGTTCCCCTTTACATCAGGAGTCCCGTCCCCCCCCATTCACATCAGAAGTCGTCTTTATGTCAGAGTCCCCTTTTACATCAGAGCTCCCCTTTTGGTCAGCAGTGGCCCTTTAAATCAGGAGTCCCCCTGTACTTCAGAAGCCCCTCTTACATCAAGGGCCCTCTTTACATCAGGAGCCACTTTCACGTCAGAAGTCCCTCTTTACTTCAGTAGTCCCACTTACACCAGGAATCCAACTTTAAACCAGGAGTCACCGCCTACGTATCAGGATCCCCTCTTCATCAGGAGCCCCTTCCATCAACAATAGCTCTTTACATCAGGAGTCCTCCTTCATCATGAGTCCCCCTTTACATCAGGAACCCCATCCCCTTATATCAAGAGTCATCCTTTACACCAGGAATTCTCCTTCTTCAATAGTCTCCCTTTACATAAGGAACCCTCCTTTACATCAAAAGCCATAAAAGGGAACTTGAAATTGTAATGGGGGGGTGGTGTGAGAGAAGGGTACTTGTGATAGGAGCGGGGTACCTGGGCATTGTGACAGGAGGGGGGGCATTTTGATAGGAGAAGGGTACTTGGGCATTGTGACAGGAAGGCAGACCATTGTGTTAGGAGAGGGGTATCTGGGCATTGTGATGTGGGGCATTTTGATAGGAGAGGGGTACCTGGACATCGTGATAGGTGGGGGGCAGTGTGACAGAAGAGGGGGGGAATGGTGACAAGGGGGGGCAGCGTGACAAGAGGCAGGCAGTATAACAGGTCAGGGGCAGTGTGACAAGTGGGGGGCAGGATGACAAGAGGGACCTCCAATGCTTATTGCACAGAGGAATGTAATTATCCAATTAGGCAGACAAGGTGAAAGCACAGAGACATAACTGCCCCACCAGAAGTACAACATTTGGATGGTGGTCAAAATAAATAATACATGCACTATACAGAGTACCATATCCTCCAAAACCATAATCATAGGGCAATATATCCGAAATTTTCCTTCACATTACCTTTGGGGATTTTGTTGTAATGTGAAGGAAAATATCCTTGCAATATCTATCAGAGCCAATGCTTTTCAAGATGATTATTTATTTCAGGTATTTATATAGCACCGTCAATTTACACAGCACTTTACACATATATATTGTACATTCACATCAGTCCCTTACCCTCAAGTGGTGTACAATCTAAGGTCCCTAACTTACATTCATACATACACATATTAGGGCCAATTTAGACAGGATCCAATTAACCTACCAGCATGTCTTTGGAGTGTGGGAGGAAACTGGAGTACCCGGAGGAAACCAATGCAGGCACAGGGAGAACATGCAAACTCCAGGCAGGTGGTGCCGTGGCTGGGATTCGAACCAATGACCCTAGTACTGCTAGGCGGAAGTGCTAACCATTTAGCCACTGTGCTGCCCTAATGTATCTTTTATCAATACTTCTATGTAATAAATGATATGATTAAAAAAGTCCCTTTTGAGTACATATGTAACAATACGTTTGCTGCATTAAAGTCCCATAGGGGGGTTCTTTATCTGTATAAATATTGGCCATAAGGAATACTTTCTTTTAATGATTTGGGATGAGCGCTGGTAGCGTGAAGAATTGCATTTGGTGCAGAGGATTCCGGTACAGATCAGAAACCAGGTGGCCATCATTGCTCACCTGGATTTGGATGTCCAAAAAATTGACCCTTACTTGCTCACAAGTCATAGTGAATTTTAAATTGAAGATATTTTAACCAATGAATGTCATAAAGGCATCCAAATGATCATGTGATTTGGTCCATATAAAAAAAATATCATTGATGTACCCGTGCTATGATAACACATGGCCCAAGTACACTGATGATTACTGTCCAAAGAATAGAGACTGCTTCCAACCCCCCAGGCACAGGTTAGAGTATGATGGAGCACAATGTGTGCCCATCACCACCCCCTGCACCTGGTGGTAGTGAGAGCCATCAAATAGAAATACATTTCTAGACAGGATATAATGCAATAGCTCTCTATGAAGTCATTATACCTCCAAATAGACTGATCCAACTCCCTCAAAAAGTCTGCTACTACCTTATCACCTATAGAATGTGAAATAGAAGAGTACAAGGCTTCCACATCTATGGTAACAAGCCACGATCCCAGCCATGTCCTCCTGTCAGGGCAGGGGCCGAGGAACGGACAGGCAGGCCTAACAATGTAACGCACTGGCTGACGACAACCACTACCCACAGACCGAAGTCCCTCAGGGCGCGGAGTCTAAGTCCCAGGCTGCCCTTCACCAGGGCCCCTGATGGTGGGGATGGACTTGACGCAGCCAGGAACCAGGTCGCGGCCCCCGAGACACCTCAGCTGCGGTAATGGCCGCCGCCAATGGCGTGTAGCTGGTGGAAGAGACAAAAGAGTAGTCAGACAAGCCGGGTCAACAACAACAGGACAAAACAGTACAGGACAGCAGACGAGAATCACAGGTCACGAGCAACAGAGGGTCAGATCAAGGGAGAATACAAGAATAGTCAAGTCACAAGCCAAATCAGATACCAGGAGAGTCACGAGAGTCAGAACAAAGTAATAGCAACACAAAGACACAAGACACAAGTGCAAAGAGCATGTGCGGGCCACAGGCTTATATGTCATCAGCCACACCCCTCTGGGGGATGGACCACAGAGACCTGAAGGCATAAAAGGATTCCCATCATGCACAGCAGAATCCAAGATGGACGCCAGCACATGGAGTAACATAACCTCAGGGAAAAGGTAGGACCTTGACAGTACCTCCTCCTCAAGGGCCCCTCCCCCTCCATGGCTCAACAAAAGGTTTCTGAGGAAAGCGGGTATGAAAAGCGCGGAGGAGGGCAGGAGCATGGACATCCGCGGAAGGAACCCAGGAACGCTCCTCGGGACCATAACCACGCCAATGAACCAGGAACTGTAATCGACCTCGCACCAATCGAGAGTCCAGGATCCGGCTCACCTCATACTCCTCATGACCGTCAACCCGGACAGGACGGGGCCGAGGCAGAGAGGTAGTGAAGCGATTGCAGATCAGAGGTTTCAACAGGGAAACATGAAAGATATTGGAGATCCGCATCCCAGACGTAAGGGCAAGGGCATAGGCCACCGGATTCACTTTGCGGAGAATGCGGAAAGGACCGACAAAACGGGGAGCTAGTTTGGGTGTGGGCACCCGAAGATTGAGGTTGCGAGTAGACAACCACACACGATCGCCGACCTGGTATGAAGGAGCGGGCAACCGTCTGCGATCAGCCTGGAACTTCTGGCGCTGAGCTGAGTCCCTCAAGGCCCTCTGGATCTGCCCCCATGAAGAACGCAGGGCAGCAAGATGGTTCTCCACAGCCGGAATGTCCTGTGGTGAGAACCTCTCAGGTAATACCGCGGGTTGGAACCCATAGTTGGCCATGAAAGGAGACATCCCGGAGGAGGAGTTGACCGCCGAGTTCCTGGCAAACTCTGCCCAAGGCAGGAGATCGGCCCAATCGTCCTGATGGTCTGAAATATAACACCGAAGGAATTGTTCTAAGGCCTGATTGGAACGCTCCGCAGCCCCATTGGACTGCGGGTGGTAGGCTGAAGAAATGGAGAGACTAATACCCAACTGGGAGCAGAAGGCGCGCCAGAATCTGGACACAAACTGACTCCCGCGGTCCGAGACAATCACCCTAGGCAACCCATGCAGGTGAAAAATCTCCCTGGAAAAGACCGTGGCCAGTTCTTGCGCTGTGGGTAATTTCCTGAGTGGAATGCAATGGCACATCTTGGAAAACCGATCGACGGTCATGAGGATGACCGTATGACCCCGAGACACCGGGAGGTCTACAATAAAGTCCATACCTAGATGTGACCAAGGACGCTCCCCATTGGGAATGGGTTGCAGAAGACCCAAAGGGAGATGCCGTGGAGACTTATTCTGGGCACAGATCGAACATGCTGCTACATAAGAGGCAATGTCGGCACGGAGGGTTGGCCACCAGAATAAGCGAAAGACGACCCAACACAGCTGGTTCTTCCCCGGATGCCCGGCAGTTGTGGCGTTATGGTAGGTACGCAGCAGGCGGGTGCGCAATCCCTCGGGTACGAAACATCTACCCTCCGGCTTCCCGGGAGGAGCATCAGTTTGAGCCGCCAAAATCTGCTCCCCAAGAGGAGAGGTCAGACTGGTGCGAATGGCAGCCAAGATCTGATCTGGAGGTATAAGTGAGATTGGCTCAGAGTCTTCCCTGGACAACTCAGAGTATTGCCGTGATAACGCATCAGCCCTGACATTCTTGGAACCAGGCAAATATGAAACCACATAGTTGAAGCGTGACAAGAACAGAGCCCATCTGGCCTGGCGGGGTGTCAATCTCTTGGCCTCCGAAAGATAAGTCAGGTTTTTGTGATCGGTAAGAATGAGGACCAGAACCGCGGAACCCTCGAGCAGGTGCCTCCACTCCTTGAGAGCCAGGATGATGACCAACAACTCCCGATCTCCAATCTGGTAGTTGCACTCTGCAGGGGAAAGCTTCCTGGAGTAGAACCCGCAGGGAAGTAGGGGTCCATCGGGCGACCGACGCTGAGACAGGAGAGCCCCTACTCCCGTCTCGGAAGCATCAACCTCGAGGACGAAGGGCAACCCAGGATTGGGATGTGAATGAATCGGAGCCGAAGCAAAGGCGGCTTTCAGAGCCTCGAAAGCTATGATGGCCTCGGATGGCCACTTGTGAGGGTTACTCCCCTTCCTGGTTAGGTCAGAGAGAGGCTTTGCCAATGTGGAGAAGTTCCTGATGAACTTCCGATAGTAGTTGGCAAAACCCAGAAAGCGCTGAATGGGCCGAAGACCATTGGGACGAGGCCACTGCAGAACCGCAGCAACCTTCTGAGGGTCCATGGAAAATCCCTCCGCGGAAATTATGTAGCCCAATAAGGCAACTTGGGATCGATGGAACTCGCACTTCTCGAGTTTACAAGAGTCCGTTCTCACGCAATCGTTGCAGCACCTGCTTGACATCCTGGACATGAGACTCCATGGAGGTAGAGTAAACCAAGATGTCATCCAGGTAAACCACTACGCACTGCTGCAACAAATCACGAAGGACATCGTTTATGAATTCCTGAAAAACCGCGGGCGCATTACACAATCCGAAGGGCATCACCATGTATTCGTAGTGCCCGGTTCTGGTGTTAAACGCGGTCTTCCACTCATCCCCCTGTCTGATCCGTACGAGGTTGTACGCCGCCCTAAGGTCGAGTTTGGTAAAGACTGTTGCTCCCTTAAGGCGGTCGAACAACTCAGAAATCAAAGGAATCGGATATGCATTTTTAATGGTAATCCGATTGAGACCCCTATAATCGATGCAGGGCCTCAATTCCCCACCTTTCTTCTTTACGAAAAAAAAACCTGCTCCTGCTGGAGAAGTAGACTTACGAATGTGCCCCCGGGAAAGCGCATCCACAACGTACTCCTCCATGGCCTTATTCTCCGCAACCAAGAGAGGGTACACCCTGCCACGCGGAGGAGTGGCCCCGGGTTGCAAGGATATGGCGCAGTCGTAAGGACGATGCGGCGGTAAGGTACCAGCGCGTACCTTATCAAACACGTCCTGGTACTCCCCATAGTCGGTGGGCAACGCAGAGTCCGAGGAGGCACACAATACCTTAACCGGCCCCCGGATGCACCCGGCCCCACACTGTGGAGACCATGAGAGAATCTCGGCTGTTTGCCAATTGAAGGTTGGATTGTGCCTCTGGAGCCAGGGATACCCCAAAACCACCGAATAGTGTTGGGAAGAAATCACCTGAAAACAGTCCAACTCCCTGTGAACAGCCCCAATGGCTACCTCTATCGGCAGAGTCTCGTGGGTAACCTGCGGCGGCTGCAGGGGCCTGCCATCTATGGCTTCGAGAACCAATGGGGTAGCGCGAGCCTGCAGGGGAATGGAGTGCTGTGCAGCAAACGAGCTGTCCAAGAACAACCCACCGGCCCCAGAGTCTACCGAGCCCTCCGTCCAAGAAAGGAACACGGTGATCAGTGGCTTATCCTTGCGGAACGCCGGGGACGAGGAAACTCCACCCAAGATCTGTCCCCGACATGATCTCAGGTGCGAGCGTTTCCTGGACGGACCGGACAAGACTGCCGAAAGTGCCCACCGAGGCCACAGTACAGGCAGCGACCCTCCCGACGCTCCCCCTCGGAAAGGCGAGCAAACCCCAGCTGCATGGGTTCCCCACCAGACAAGCTATCCCTAGGAGGCGTGGGAGGAGAGGGAGGAACGGGTGGGACAGAAAACGCAGGTGCCAGTCGATTGGAAGGCCTCCGCAGGCGTTCCCTGAGTGAAGGCCTCTCCCTGAGCCTGGTGTCAATCAGGATCAGGAAAGAGATGAGCTCCTCCAACACCACAGGCAGTTCCTTAGCTGCAATCTCGTCCTTCAATGTGTCAGAAAGACCATGGGAAAACGCAGCCACCAGAGCCTCATTAGTATATAAAAGGTGCAGCGCTAATATACAAGTAAATAAAGATGATTATAACACATAAAAGTTCAAGGTGACATAGTGCATATAGATAATAAACACTACTGATGTGTCTGGTGAACGTGAGGAAAGCATAATATCCAAACAAGAGTTCAATGTGAGGATGTGAATAAACCTCCAAACGTTCTGATGCTTTCCAGGCAACACCGACTGTGTGCACGGTGAAAAAATGGGGGTACAAATTGCGCACTCACCAAATGCGCAACCTTTGTGCGCTTTTCTCTCGTATATAAGATCTCCAATCCCTCATCCAGGGTCTGGTCAGATCTGGTCAGGGGGACCTTCTTAGTCCAAAACCTTGCAATCAGCCTCCTCCTTTGATGATCACCACTCTCCAAGATACCTGGCTCCCTCAGGAGCTCAGAAGAAAGCAAAGGAGGCCAATAGTGCAGTATGTCTCAAGGGTACATTTATTCCCACACATAAACAGCAAATACAGGTATGGAAGAAGCAAAAAAGAATACTGACCCTATGTGTAGTAACCGCCGGGCCCCTCGTGGTGCCGGCGGTGCATGCGTCAATCAGCTGAAGCCTGACCCAGACGCGTTTCGAGCAATAGCTCTTTGTCAACGGGTATTCGGCTATCAGCTGCCGACGCCACTGTGTTGCTTAAATAGAGGGAATAATGCATGCATAATTAACATGCGCCATTTTCCCAAGGTGAAATGTCCTCAAAACAGACGCCATATTGGCGTAGTCTCTGTAACCGCGCATGCGCGAGCATAGCGTCGGAACAGAGCGGACATCTATCCACCAAACGCCATTTTTCCAAAGAGAAGTGTCCTCAAAAGTGGGCACCATTTTGGCGTAGTCCCTGTAACCGCGCATGCGCGAGCATAGCGTCGGAACAGGGCGGACATCTGAGTACGATCACCAAGGGGAAATCGTTGCCATGGGGACACAGTACACTGAGTGCCAATATAAAGGTCATTATAAGCCAGTGTAACAATCCAGCAGTATATTGTATTACCTCAATATTAGAAGATCAAATCAGTATATACACCAAGAAGCGGACTTTATTAAGCAGGTCCTTAAACTAAACCCTAATTTCTCAAGCCATATCTCAACACATGGCAACATACACCCTAGGTGATCCTCTATGTCCAATCTAGCAGCAATATTGTTATGATCATATATACAACAATAATAAGTCATCATGGATACATCTAAATTACAATACCACTCATCAAATGCTAAATATTTTACATCTAATTATGATGTTACCCTCCGGTGACACCATATATAAACTTAATCATATGTAAAATTACATGATAAAAATACCTGATAAATAATTTTAAAACCAATGTCTCTCAAATACATCCAAATATATAAATAAAACATATGGGAGAATACCATACAAAAATGGGCATTATCCCAAAGTAATAAAATATAACCTAAAATTCCTAAAAATCATAGACTTCGTCACAACCAGAAATCGGAAGAAAAGTGCCGTAATTGGCATATACATAAATACAGAAAAAGCTCAACATCTGATTAGAAATATGAATACAATGAAGCTCTACTACTACCAATCAATTAGCTATTATCTATAAAGCAGTTCAAATCTAACTCTATGTTAAGCCCCTTGGGTCGCATAGAGTCCATTTGGAAAATCCACTTGGTTTCCATCTGTGACACCACTCTCTTCTTATTGGTGCCCCTCCAATGCGGTTGAACTGCATCTATGCCTACAAACATCAAAGATGATGGATCCCTATTATGATGTGTTCTATAGTGCATAGAAAGTGAATGATCCTTAAAACCTTTCTTCACATTATTAACATGCTCCCTAAGTCTGTCTTTAAGTTTCCTGGTCGTGCGTCCAATATATTGTTTTTTACAGGGGCACTGCAAAAGATAAACAACGTACCTACTATTGCAGGAAATAAAATTCTTGATCTTAAAGGTTTTTTCCGTAATGGTAGAGGTAAAATCCTCAACTTTTCGTTTCCTTTTACCATTACAAGTGCATATGATACATTTATTACATGGAAAAAAACCTTTTATTTCGCCAAATAAAGATACAGACTGCGGAGGATTGATAATATTTGGGGCAATAAGACTTCTCAAGGACTGTGCCTTTCTATATATTATTTCAGGTTTATCTGGCAGAATCTTGGTTAGAATTGGATCTGCTTTAAGGATTTTCCAGTTCTGATTTATTATTTTAGAAATCATTTTGTATTGTCTGAAAAATGTAGTTATGAAAGGGCAGACTTTTTGTGGCTTCTTCAGAGTATTACCTGCTAATAATGCCTCTCTATCCATATCTGCTACATTATGGATAATCTGGGTAAGGTGCGTTTCCTCATATCCCTTTTCTAAAAATCTGTTCTTCAAAATCTCAGCCTGGGATAGGTAAGTGTCTACCGAGGTACAATTTCGCCTTATTCTAAGGAATTGTCCTTTCGGTATATTTGAAAGCCACAGAGGGTGGTGACAACTATTAACAGGAATATACCCATTCCTATCCACTGATTTGAAAAAAGATGAGGTTACAATCTTATTATCCAAATTCATTAATGTCAAATCCAAAAAGTTGATGTTGGTCCTACTGTATTCAAATGTTAATCTGATATTCAGGGTATTATTGTTAAGTGTCCCAAAAAAATTAATTAATGCTTGTTCGTCTCCTTTCCATATCAGGAGGATGTCGTCAATGTATCGTTTGTAAAAATATAACTCTGGCCAATCTCTGGCATACACGACATCCTCCTCCCATCTGGCCATAAATAGATTGGCCAGACTTGGAGCGAACTTGGCTCCCATAGCGACGCCCCTTGTTTGTAAATAAAAGGAACCATCGAACCAGAAATAATTTCTGGTCATGGCGAAGTCCAACAGTGTCAAAATAAAATTCTGGTGTGAACCTGTTAAAACCGACTCATCGAGATAAAATTTAACAGCCTGCATGCCCTCTGAATGATCAATGCTGGTGTAGAGAGACGTGACATCAGCAGTGACTAGAAATGTATCATCATCTACAGAAAGGTCTTTTAAATCTTGCAGGACCTGTTTAGTATCCCTCAGATATGAGGGAGTTTTCCGTACCAGCGGCTGTAAAAAAGAATCGATGTATTCACCGACTTTTGAGCACAAAGACCCAATTCCACTGATAATAGGTCTACCCGGGGGATTCTCAGGATTTTTGTGCACCTTTGGGAGAATATACATTATCGGTAATCTTGGAGCTAAAGGACATAGGAACTCTTTTTCCTTCTTATTTACTATATTATCCCGATAACCCCTGTCTATAATGTCTTTTAGAACTTTCTTATATACTCTCAGAGGGTTTTTTGACAAAGGACAATACGTATCCCTGTCTTCAAGAATATTATAGACTTCTTTAATATAGTTATCCTTGCTCAAAATTACAACCCCCCCTCCCTTATCGGCAGGTCTTATAACTAAATCTTTCCGACTTAGTAAAGAATCCATAGCTTTACTTGACTCAAAATTATTACGATTTTTATAATTTTTTACTTTAACTGCCGCTAAATCTTTCAGTGTAGTTTCTTTGAAAGCATTTATATAATGTTGTGACTGCGGAGGAGGATTAAACAGAGATGACATCAAGTAAAGCTATGGATTCTTTACTAAGTCGGAAAGATTTAGTTATAAGACCTGCCGATAAGGGAGGGGGGGTTGTAATTTTGAGCAAGGATAACTATATTAAAGAAGTCTATAATATTCTTGAAGACAGGGATACGTATTGTCCTTTGTCAAAAAACCCTCTGAGAGTATATAAGAAAGTTCTAAAAGACATTATAGACAGGGGTTATCGGGATAATATAGTAAATAAGAAGGAAAAAGAGTTCCTATGTCCTTTAGCTCCAAGATTACCGATAATGTATATTCTCCCAAAGGTGCACAAAAATCCTGAGAATCCCCCGGGTAGACCTATTATCAGTGGAATTGGGTCTTTGTGCTCAAAAGTCGGTGAATACATCGATTCTTTTTTACAGCCGCTGGTACGGAAAACTCCCTCATATCTGAGGGATACTAAACAGGTCCTGCAAGATTTAAAAGACCTTTCTGTAGATGATGATACATTTCTAGTCACTGCTGATGTCACGTCTCTCTACACCAGCATTGATCATTCAGAGGGCATGCAGGCTGTTAAATTTTATCTCGATGAGTCGGTTTTAACAGGTTCACACCAGAATTTTATTTTGACACTGTTGGACTTCGCCATGACCAGAAATTATTTCTGGTTCGATGGTTCCTTTTATTTACAAACAAGGGGCGTCGCTATGGGAGCCAAGTTCGCTCCAAGTCTGGCCAATCTATTTATGGCCAGATGGGAGGAGGATGTCGTGTATGCCAGAGATTGGCCAGAGTTATATTTTTACAAACGATACATTGACGACATCCTCCTGATATGAAAAGGAGACGAACAAGCATTAATTAATTTTTTTGGGACACTTAACAATAATACCCTGAATATCAGATTAACATTTGAATACAGTAGGACCAACATCAACTTTTTGGATTTGACATTAATGAATTTGGATAATAAGATTGTAACCTCATCTTTTTTCAAATCAGTGGATAGGAATGGGTATATTCCTGTTAATAGTTGTCACCACCCTCTGTGGCTTTCAAATATACCGAAAGGACAATTCCTTAGAATAAGGCGAAATTGTACCTCGGTAGACACTTACCTATCCCAGGCTGAGATTTTGAAGAACAGATTTTTAGAAAAGGGATATGAGGAAACGCACCTTACCCAGATTATCCATAATGTAGCAGATATGGATAGAGAGGCATTATTAGCAGGTAATACTCTGAAGAAGCCACAAAAAGTCTGCCCTTTCATAACTACATTTTCCAGACAATACAAAATGATTTCTAAAATAATAAATCAGAACTGGAAAATCCTTAAAGCAGATCCAATTCTAACCAAGATTCTGCCAGATAAACCTGAAATAATATATAGAAAGGCACAGTCCTTGAGAAGTCTTATTGCCCCAAATATTATCAATCCTCCGCAGTCTGTATCTTTATTTGGCGAAATAAAAGGTTTTTTTCCATGTAATAAATGTATCATATGCACTTGTAATGGTAAAAGGAAACGAAAAGTTGAGGATTTTACCTCTACCATTACGGGAAAAACCTTTAAGATCAAGAATTTTATTTCCTGCAATAGTAGGTACGTTGTTTATCTTTTGCAGTGCCCCTGTAAAAAACAATATATTGGACGCACGACCAGGAAACTTAAAGACAGACTTAGGGAGCATGTTAATAATGTGAAGAAAGGTTTTAAGGATCATTCACTTTCTATGCACTATAGAACACATCATAATAGGGATCCATCATCTTTGATGTTTGTAGGCATAGATGCAGTTCAACCGCATTGGAGGGGCACCAATAAGAAGAGAGTGGTGTCACAGATGGAAACCAAGTGGATTTTCCAAATGGACTCTATGCGACCCAAGGGGCTTAACATAGAGTTAGATTTGAACTGCTTTATAGATAATAGCTAATTGATTGGTAGTAGTAGAGCTTCATTGTATTCATATTTCTAATCAGATGTTGAGCTTTTTCTGTATTTATGTATATGCCAATTACGGCACTTTTCTTCCGATTTCTGGTTGTGACGAAGTCTATGATTTTTAGGAATTTTAGGTTATATTTTATTACTTTGGGATAATGCCCATTTTTGTATGGTATTCTCCCATATGTTTTATTTATATATTTGGATGTATTTGAGAGACATTGGTTTTAAAATTATTTATCAGGTATTTTTATCATGTAATTTTACATATGATTAAGTTTATATATGGTGTCACCGGAGGGTAACATCATAATTAGATGTAAAATATTTAGCATTTGATGAGTGGTATTGTAATTTAGATGTATCCATGATGACTTATTATTGTTGTATATATGATCATAACAATATTGCTGCTAGATTGGACATAGAGGATCACCTAGGGTGTATGTTGCCATGTGTTGAGATATGGCTTGAGAAATTAGGGTTTAGTTTAAGGACCTGCTTAATAAAGTCCGCTTCTTGGTGTATATACTGATTTGATCTTCTAATATTGAGGTAATACAATATACTGCTGGATTGTTACACTGGCTTATAATGACCTTTATATTGGCACTCAGTGTACTGTGTCCCCATGGCAACGATTTCCCCTCGGTGATCGTACTCAGATGTCCGCCCTGTTCCGACGCTATGCTCGCGCATGCGCGGTTACAGGGATTACGCCAAAATGGTGCCCACTTTTGAGGACACTTCTCTTTGGAAAAATGGCGTTTGGTGGATAGATGTCCGCTCTGTTCCGACGCTATGCTCGCGCATGCGCGGTTACAGAGACTACGCCAATATGGCGTCTGTTTTGAGGACATTTCACCTTGGGAAAATGGCGCATGTTAATTATGCATGCATTATTCCCTCTATTTAAGCAACACAGTGGCGTCGGCAGCTGATAGCCGAATACCCGTTGACAAAGAGCTATTGCTCGAAACGCGTCTGGGTCAGGCTTCAGCTGATTGACGCATGCACCGCCGGCACCACGAGGGGCCCGGCGGTTACTACACATAGGGTCAGTATTCTTTTTTGCTTCTTCCATACCTGTATTTGCTGTTTATGTGTGGGAATAAATGTACCCTTGAGACATACTGCACTATTGGCCTCCTTTGCTTTCTTCTGAGCTCCTGAGGGAGCCAGGTATCTTGGAGAGTGGTGATCATCAAAGGAGGAGGCTGATTGCAAGGTTTTGGACTAAGAAGGGGACCTGACCAGATCTGACCAGACCCTGGATGAGGGATTGGAGATCTTATATACGAGAGAAAAGCGCACAAAGGTTGCGCATTTGGTGAGTGCGCAATTTGTACCCCCATTTTTTCACCGTGCACACAGTCGGTGTTGCCTGGAAAGCATCAGAACGTTTGGAGGTTTATTCACATCCTCACATTGAACTCTTGTTTGGATATTATCCTTTCCTCACGTTCACCAGACACATCAGTAGTGTTTATTATCTATATGCACTATGTCACCTTGAACTTTTATGTGTTATAATCATCTTTATTTACTTGTATATTAGCGCTGCACCTTTTATATACTGTTGATTGGGAGGTCTTATATGGTGCCTTTGGTGTACAGCTGCTGTCTTTTTATGAGGCGCTCGCTTATCTATATATTTTAGTCACCAGAGCCTCATTGTTCCAACCGACCTCTGCCGCCAGGGTACGAAACTCTATAGCGTACTCGGCCACGGTCCGTGAACCCTGATGCATGGTCATGAGCAGTTTGGCCGCCGAGGCGGAACGAGCCGGTACGTCGAATACCCTACGGAAGGCATCGACAAAACCGGAAAAATCTTGAATCACCAGGTCGTTCCTCTCCCATAAGGGATTTGCCCAGGCCAAGGCCTTGTCTGAGAGTAGGGAAATTAGGAACCCCACCTTTGACCTCTCAGACGGAAAGGCGTGGGGTATTAATTCAAAATAAATACCCACCTGGTTGAGGAACCCATGACACTGACTAGGCTCACCCCCAAAGCGCTGTGGAAGAGGGGCTGAACCAGTCATACCTCTGGGCGCCGCTGATGCAGCCGTCGAGGTGGTGGACGCAATAGGCGGAGAAGCTGCGGGAGAGACCACCGGAGTGACTACCGGCCTAATAGCACCAGGATCAAGGTGTGCAGTGCGTGCAAGCAGAGTTTGCAACGCCTGAGCGAATTGATCCAACAGGTGATCCTGTTGATCGAGTCTGGCGACTAGCATTGGGAGCAAAGGCGTGCCTGCACCGTCAGGGTTCATGGGACTTGTGTAATGTCAGGGCAGGGGCCGAGGAACGGACAGGCAGGCCTAACAATGTAACGCACTGGCTGACGACAACCACTACCCACAGACCGAAGTCCCTCAGGGCGCGGAGTCTAAGTCCCAGGCTGCCCTTCACCAGGGCCCCTGATGGTGGGGATGGACTTGACGCAGCCAGGAACCAGGTCGCGGCCCCCGAGACACCTCAGCTGCGGTAATGGCCGCCGCCAATGGCGTGTAGCTGGTGGAAGAGACAAAAGAGTAGTCAGACAAGCCGGGTCAACAACAACAGGACAAAACAGTACAGGACAGCAGACGAGAATCACAGGTCACGAGCCGGGTTCAGCAACAGAGGGTCAGATCAAGGGAGAATACAAGAATAGTCAAGTCACAAGCCAAATCAGATACCAGGAGAGTCACGAGAGTCAGAACAGAGTAATAGCAACACAAAGACACAAGACACAAGTGCAAAGAGCATGTGCGGGCCACAGGCTTATATGTCATCAGCCACACCCCTCTGGGGGATGGACCACAGAGACCTGAAGGCATAAAAGGATTCCCATCATGCACAGCAGAATCCAAGATGGACGCCAGCACATGGAGTAACGTAACCTCAGGGAAAAGGTAGGACCTTGACACCTCCATAATTCTCAAGAGATCTCCAGTGTCTTGTACGTACGATGGTAAAGACACTACAAATGGTCTAAGGTAATCGTCAATGAGTTGGCTGGCTAATTGAGGTGCATGAGAGGAGCATGAGATCCCTCAGAGCCTTCCTACACATTATCGGCGGATGAGAAGTTTGTTCATGGTTTGGGTTTAAGCTTTTACCTTACCCAGCATATTGATTGGTTTGAGCTTGGCTTTGATGTCATTATTTTTGCTCCTAAATTAACATTACAAGTAGAGATGAGCGAATCGAACCAGGCGAACCGGAATTCGAGTCGAATTTCAGGAAATATTCGATTCGCGGCGAAACCGAAATTTTGCCTACTTCGGGTGCGCGAATCGAACATTTCCCGATCAGCCGGCAAAAGTGTCCCTGCAGTGAGCTCCGCTATTTCTGACAGTTCTCTGACAGAAGGAACACATGTTTAGCGGTTGAAACATTGTATCTATTAGTTTACATTTAGGATACAGATGTTTCAACCACTGTTCATGTGAAGAAGCTGTGAGAGAACTGTCAGAAATAGAGGAACTCTGCACATACACTTTTTGCCGGCTTGGAATTATTCTTCTTTTCATCCTACTTCTTCTTCTTTTTCATCTTCATCCTCAGAATAGACTATTTCTGACAGTTCTGGGACAATCACTCCATACAGCTGTTTCAACCGCTGTATGGAGGGAATGTCATGGAACTGTCAGAAATAGACTATTAATGACAGTTCTGGGACTGTCCTTCCATACAGCGGTTGAAACATTGTATGTATTTGTTTCCATAAATGGGTTGAAACATTGTATGTATTTGTTTCCATAAATGGATCCATTTATGGAAACAAATACATACAATGTTTCAACCGCTGTATGGAAGGACAGTCCCAGAACTGTCAGAAATAGTCTATTTCTGACAGTTCTGGGACATTCACTCCATACAGCTGTTTCAACCGCTGTATGGAGGGAATGTCATAGAACTGTCAGAAATAGACTATTAATGACAGTTCTGGGACTGTCCTTCCATACAGCGGTTGAAACATTGTATCTATTTGTTTCCATAAATGGATCCATTTATGGAAACAAATAGATACAATGTTTCAACCGCTGTATGGAAGGACAGTCCCAGAACTGTCATTAATAGTCTATTTCTGACAGTTCTATGACATTCCCTCCATACAGCGGTTGAAACAGCTGTATGGAGTGAATGTCCCAGAACTGTCAGAAATAGACTATTTATGACAGTTCTGGGACATTCACTCCATACAGCGGTTGAAACATTGTATCTATTTTTTTCCATAAATGACATTCTGCAGATACACTTAGAGGAGCGCTGCAGATACACTTTTTGCCGGCTTGGAATTATTCTTATTTTCATCCTACTTCTTCTTTTTCTTCTTATGAGGATGAGGATGAAGAAGAAGAAGTAGGATGAAAATAAGATTAATTCCAAGCCGGCAAAAAGTGTATCTGCAGCGCTCCTCTAAGTGTATTTGCAGAATGTCATTTATGGAAAAAAATAGATACAATGTTTCAACCGCTGTATGGAAGGACAGTCCCAGAACTGTCATAAATAGTCTATTTCTGACAGTTCTGGGACATTCACTCCATACAGCTGTTTCAACCGCTGTATGGAGGGAATGTCATAGAACTGTCAGAAATAGACTATTAATGACAGTTCTGGGACTGTCCTTCCATACAGCGGTTGAAACATTGCATGTATTTGTTTCCATAAATGGATCCATTTATGGAAACAAATACATACAATGTTTCAACCGCTGTATGGAAGGACAGTCCCAGAACTGTCATTAATAGTCTATTTCTGACAGTTCCATGACATTCCCTCCATACAGCGGTTGAAACAGCTGTATGGAGTGAATGTCCCAGAACTGTCAGAAATAGACTATTTCTGACAGTTCTGGGACAATCACTCCATACAGCTGTTTCAACCGCTGTATGGAGGGAATGTCATGGAACTGTCAGAAATAGACTATTAATGACAGTTCTGGGACTGTCCTTCCATACAGCGGTTGAAACATTGTATGTATTTGTTTCCATAAATGGATCCATTTATGGAAACAAATACATACAATGTTTCAACCGCTGTATGGAAGGACAGTCCCAGAACTGTCATAAATAGTCTATTTCTGACAGTTCTGGGACATTCACTCCATACAGCTGTTTCAACCGCTGTATGGAGGGAATGTCATAGAACTGTCAGAAATAGACTATTAATGACAGTTCTGGGACTGTCCTTCCATACAGCGGTTGAAACATTGTATCTATTTGTTTCCATAAATGGATCCATTTATGGAAACAAATAGATACAATGTTTCAACCGCTGTATGGAAGGACAGTCCCAGAACTGTCATTAATAGTCTATTTCTGACAGTTCTATGACATTCCCTCCATACAGCGGTTGAAACAGCTGTATGGAGTGAATGTCCCAGAACTGTCAGAAATAGACTATTTATGGCAGTTCTGGGACATTCACTCCATACAGCGGTTGAAACATTGTATCTATTTTTTCCATAAATGACATTCTGCAAATACACTTAGAGGAGCGCTGCAGATACACTTTTTGCCGGCTTGGAATTAATCTTATTTTCATCCTACTTCTTCTTCTTCATCCTCATAAGAAGAAAAAGAAGAAGTAGGATGAAAATAAGAATAATTCCAAGCCGGCAAAAAGTGTATCTGCAGCGCTCCTCTAAGTGTATCTGCAGAATGTCATTTATGGAAAAAAATAGATACAATGTTTCAACCGCTGTATGGAGTGAATGTCCCAGAACTGTCATAAATAGTCTATTTCTGACAGTTCTGGGACATTCACTCCATACAGCTGTTTCAACCGCTGTATGGAGGGAATGTCATGGAACTGTCAGAAATAGACTATTAATGACAGTTCTGGGACTCTGACAGTTCCATGACATTCCCTCCATACAGCGGTTGAAACAGCTGTATGGAGTGAATGTCCCAGAACTGTCAGAAATAGACTATTTCTGACAGTTCTGGGACAATCACTCCATACAGCTGTTTCAACCGCTGTATGGAGGGAATGTCATGGAACTGTCAGAAATAGACTATTAATGACAGTTCTGGGACTGTCCTTCCATACAGCGGTTGAAACATTGTATGTATTTGTTTCCATAAATGGATCCATTTATGGAAACAAATACATACAATGTTTCAACCGCTGTATGGAAGGACAGTCCCAGAACTGTCATTAATAGTCTATTTCTGACAGTTCCATGACATTCCCTCCATACAGCGGTTGAAACAGATGTATGGAGTGAATGTCCCAGAACTGTCAGAAATAGACAGAAACTGTCACAGAACTGTCCTTCTTCTCATCCTTCTCCTTCTTCTCATCCTTCTTCTCATCCTTCTTCTCATCCTTCTTCTCATCCTTCTCCTTCTTCTCATCCTTCTCCTTCTTCTCATCCTTCTCCTTCTCCTTCTTCTCATCCTTCTCCTTCTTCTCATCCTTCTCCTTCTCCTTCTTCTCATCCTTCTCCTTCTCCTTCTTCTCATCCTTCTCCTTCTTCTCATCCTTCTCCTTCTCCTTCTTCTCATCCTTCTCCTTCTCCTTCTTCTCATCCTTCTCCTTCTCCATCTTCTCATCCTTCTCCTTCTCCTTCTTCTCATCCTTCTCCTTCTCCTTCTTCTCATCCTTCTCCTTCTCCATCTTCTCATCCTTCTCCTTTTCCTTCTTCTCATCCTTCTCCTTCTGCTTCTCCTTCTCCTTCTTCTCATCCTTCTCCTTCTTCTCATCCTTCTCCTTCTTCTCATCCTTCTCCTTCTCCTTCTTCTCATCCTTCTCCTTCTTCTCATCCTTCTCCTTCTTCTCATCCTTCTCCTTCTTCTCATCCTTCTCCTTCTCCTCATCCTTCTTCTCATCCTTCTCCTTCTCCTTCTTCTCATCCTTCTCCTTCTCCTTCTTCTCATCCTTCTCCTTCTCCATCTTCTCATCCTTCTCCTTCTCCTTCTTCTCATCCTTCTCCTTCTTCTCATCCTTCTCCTTCTCCTTCTTCTCATCCTTCTCCTTCTTCTCATCCTTCTCCTTCTCCTCATCCTTCTCCTTCTCCTTCTTCTCATCCTTCTCCTTCTCCTTCTTCTCATCCTTCTCCTTCTTCTCATCCTTCTCCTTCTCCTCATCCTTCTCCTTCTCCTTCTTCTCATCCTTCTCCTTCTCCTTCTTCTCATCCTTCTCCTTCTTCTCATCCTTCTCCTTCTTCTCATCCTTCTCCTTCTCCTTCTTCTCATCCTTCTCCTTCTTCTCATCCTTCTCCTTCTTCTCATCCTTCTCCTTCTTCTTCTCATCCTTCTCCTTCTTCTCATCCTTCTCCTTCTTCTCATCCTTCTCCTTCTTCTCATCCTTCTCCTTCTCCTTCTTCTCATCCTTCTCCTTCTCCTTCTTCTCATCCTTCTCCTTCTTCTCATCCTTCTCCTTCTCCATCTTCTCATCCTTCTCCTTTTCCTTCTTCTCATCCTTCTCCTTCTGCTTCTCCTTCTCCTTCTCCGTCTTCTCATCCTTCTCCTTCTCATCCTTCTCCTTCTTCTCATCCTTCTCCTTCTTCTCATCCTTCTTCTCATCCTTCTCCTTCTTCTCATCCTTCTCCTTCTTCTCATCCTTCTCCTTCTCCTTCTTCTCATCCTTCTCCTTCTTCTCATCCTTCTTCTCATCCTTCTCCTTCTTCTCATCCTTCTCCTTCTCCTTCTTCTCATCCTTCTCCTTCTTCTCATCCTTCTCCTTCTTCTCATCCTTCTCCTTCTTCTCATCCTTCTCCTTCTCCTTCTTCTCATCCTTCTCCTTCTTCTCATCCTTCTTCTCATCCTTCTCCTTCTTCTCATCCTTCTCCTTCTTCTCATCCTTCTCCTTCTTCTCATCCTTCTTCTCATCCTTCTCCTTCTTCTCATCCTTCTCCTTCTCCTTCTTCTCATCCTTCTCCTTCTCCTTCTTCTCATCCTTCTCCTTCTCATCCTTCTCTTTCTTCTCATCCTTCTCCTTCTTCTCATCCTTCTCCTTCTCCTTCTTCTCATCCTTCTTCTCCTCATCCTTCTCCTTCTTCTCATCCTTCTCCTTTTCCTTCTTCTCATCCTTCTCCTTCTCCTTCTTCTCATCCTTCTCCTTCTCCTTCTTCTCATCCTTCTCCTTCTTCTCATCCTTCTCCTTCTCCTTCTCTTTCCTCATCTCCAAGGGCATTTAAATTAAAGGTACAGTGTTCTGCACTAATTTAAAGGCTCTCTGAAGCCTAGAAACCCTTTTTATAAGTCATCTCCTTCTCATCCTTCTCTTTCTTCTCATCCTTCTCCTTCTTCTCATCCTTTTCCTTCTTCTCATCCTTCTCCTTCTTCTCATCCTTCTCCTTCTCCTTCTTCTCATCCTTCTCCTTCTCCTTCTTCTCATCCTTCTCCTTCTCCTTCTTCTCATCCTTCTCCTTCTCCATCTTCTCATCCTTCTCCTTCTCCTTCTTCTCATCCTTCTCCTTCTTCTCATCCTTCTCCTTCTCCATCTTCTCATCCTTCTCCTTTTCCTTCTTCTCATCCTTCTCCTTCTGCTTCTCCTTCTCCTTCTCCTTCTTCTCATCCTTCTCCTTCTTCTCATCCTTCTCCTTCTCCTTCTTCTCATCCTTCTCCTTCTTCTCATCCTTCTCCTTCTTCTCATCCTTCTCCTTCTCCTCATCCTTCTCCTTCTTCTCATCCTTCTCCTTCTCCTTCTTCTCATCCTTCTCCTTCTTCTCATCCTTCTCCTTCTCCATCTTCTCATCCTTCTCCTTCTCCTTCTTCTCATCCTTCTCCTTCTTCTCATCCTTCTCCTTCTTCTCATCCTTCTCCTTCTCCTCATCCTTCTCCTTCTCCTTCTTCTCATCCTTCTCCTTCTCCTTCTTCTTATCCTTCTCCTTCTTCTCATCCTTCTCCTTCTCCTTCTTCTCATCCTTCTCCTTCTCCTTCTTCTCATCCTTCTCCTTCTTCTCATCCTTCTCCTTCTTCTCATCCTTCTCCTTCTTCTCATCCTTCTCCTTCTTCTCATCCTTCTTCTCATCCTTCTCCTTCTTCTCATCCTTCTCCTTCTTCTCATCCTTCTTCTCATCCTTCTCCTTCTTCTCATCCTTCTCCTTCTTCTCATCCTTCTCCTTCTCATCCTTCTCTTTCTTCTCATCCTTCTCCTTCTTCTCATCCTTCTTCTCATCCTTCTCCTTCTTCTCATCCTTCTCCTTCTTCTCATCCTTCTTCTCATCCTTCTCCTTCTTCTCATCCTTCTCCTTCTTCTCATCCTTCTCCTTCTCATCCTTCTCTTTCTTCTCATCCTTCTCCTTCTTCTCATCCTTCTCCTTCTCCTTCTTCTCATCCTTCTTCTCCTCATCCTTCTCCTTCTTCTCATCCTTCTCCTTCTCCTTCTTCTCATCCTTCTCCTTCTCCTTCTTCTCATCCTTCTCCTTCTCCTTCTTCTCATCCTTCTCCTTCTCCTTCTTCTCATCCTTCTCCTTCTTCTCATCCTTCTCCTTCTCCTTCTCTTTCCTCATCTCCAAGGGCATTTAAATTAAAGGTACAGTGTTCTGCACTAATTTAAAGGCTCTCTGAAGCCTAGAAACCCTTTTTATAAGTCATCTTTGTAGCGAAGAAATTCGCATCGAATCGAATTTCACACTGGAATTCGCCGAATCAGCCGAATCGAATTTTTGAGAAATTCGCTCATCTCTAATTACAAGTCATTCATGCCAAATCAGAAAGACCTCAAATATCCTTAGCAAGAGATAAATAATTGTGGAAGGATTTTTCGATTAATGACTCTCGGGCTCTTAGGGATCTCATGCTCCTCTGGGAGGAGGGCAACCTCCAATATCAATAAGAACAATATTGAGGAATGTTTCTAATGTACTATCTGATCAAGATCCTAGGCTTGAATATAAAAGGAAAGCTCAGTTCTTCCCTCCTCTTCAGCAGAACTAGAATATATAGGCTTTTGTTGAGAAGGCTCTATATGACATCAAACATATGCCAGATGTGGGAACGGGTGGGGCGAATTTGACCGCCTCTCAATAGCAAGCCATATGTACTTTGAAAAGCAATTCTAATATTAATATTAAACCCTCCGACAAGGGGGGGAGGGATGTGGTGATAGAGAACTGTACTAAATATGTTCGAATGTGTTTGAAAATATTAAACAATTCAGATTGGTATAGACAGATTTCTGAAACCAAGTGCTGTCACTTATTATTATTATTAGAGATGAGCGAATCGAACCAGGCGAAGTGGAATTCGTTTCGAATTTCAGGAAAAATTCGATTCGTGCCGAATCCGAATATTAGCCAACTTCGGGTGCGCGAATCGGATTTTTCCCGATCAGCCGGCAAAAAGTGTCCCTGCAGAGAGCTCCGCTATTTCTGACAGTTCTCTGACAGTTCCTTCACATTTACAGCGGTTGAAACATTGTATCTATTTGTTTCCATTTAGGATACAGATGTTTTTATTCGGAAACAGATACAATGTTTCAACCACTGTAAATGTGAAGGAACTGTCAGAGAACTGTCAGAAATAGCGGAGCTCTCTGCAGATACAGTTTTTGCTGTACTGGAATACTTCTTCTTTTCATTCTTCTTCTCATTCTTCTTTTCATTCTTCTTCTTCTTCTTTTCATTCTTCTTTTCATTCTTCTCATTCTTCTTTTCATTCTTCTTTTCATTCTTCTTTTCATTCTTCTTCTTTTCATTCTTCTTCTTTTCATTCTTCTTCTTCTTCTTTTCATTCTTCTTTTCATTCTTCTTCTTCTTCTTTTCATTCTTCTTTTCATTCTTCTTCTTCTTCTTTTCATTCTTCTCATTCTTCTTTTCATTCTTCTTCTTCTTCTTTTCATTCTTCTCATTCTTCTTCTTTTCATTCTTCTTCTTTTCATTCTTCTTTTCATTCTTCTTCTTCTTCTTTTCATTCTTCTTCTTCTTTTCATTCTTCTTTTCATTCTTCTTCTTTTCATTCTTCTTTTCATTCTTCTTCTTCTTCTTTTCATTCTTCTTCTTCTTCTTTTCATTCTTCTCATTCTTCTTTAAATTCTTCTTTTCATTCTTCTTCTTTTCATTCTTCTTCTTCTTCTTTTCATTCTTCTTTTCATTCTTCTTCTTCTTTTCATTCTTCCTCTTCTTCTTTTCATTCTTCTTTTCATTCTTCTCATTCTTCTTCTCATTCTTCTTTTCATTCTTCTTCTCATTCTTCTTTTCATTCTTCTTCTTCTTTTCATTCTTCTTTTCATTCTTCTCATTCTTCTTTTCATTCTTCTTTTCATTCTTCTTCTTCTTCTTTTCATTCTTCTTTTCATTCTTCTCATTCTTCTTCTCATTCTTCTTTTCATTCTTCTTCTCATTCTTCTTTTCATTCTTCTTCTTCTTTTCATTCTTCTTTTCATTCTTCTCATTCTTCTTTTCATTCTTCTTTTCATTCTTCTTCTTCTTCTTTTCATTCTTCTTCTTCTTTTCATTCTTCTTCTACTTCTTTTCATTCTTCTTCTTCTTCTTTTCATTCTTCTTCTTCTTCTTTTCATTCTTCTTTTCATTCTTCTCATTCTTCTTTTCATTCTTCTTCTTTTCGTTCTTCTTCTTCTTCTTCTTTTCATTCTTCTTTTCATTCTTCTTCTTCTTTTCATTCTTCTTCTTCTTCTTTTCATTCTTCTTTTCATTCTTCTTTTCATTCTTCTCATTCTTCTTCTCATTCTTCTTTTCATTCTTCTTCTCATTCTTATTTTCATTCTTCTTCTTCTTTTCATTCTTCTTTTCATTCTTCTTCTTCTTCTTTTCATTCTTCTTCTTCTTTTCATTCTTCTCATTCTTCTTTTCATTCTTCTTTTCATTCTTCTTCTTCTTCTTTTCATTCTTCTTCTTCTTCTTTTCATTCTTCTTTTCATTCTTCTTCTTCTTTTCATTCTTCTTCTTCTTCTTTTCATTCTTCATTTCATTCTTCTCATTCTTCTTCTCATTCTTCTTTTCATTCTTCTTCTCATTCTTCTTTTCATTCTTCTTCTCATTCTTCTTTTCATTCTTCTTCTTCTTTTCATTCTTCTTTTCATTCTTCTCATTCTTCTTTTCATTCTTCTTTTCATTCTTCTTCTTCTTCTTTTCATTCTTCTTTTCATTCTTCTCATTCTTCTTCTCATTCTTCTTTTCATTCTTCTTCTCATTCTTCTTTTCATTCTTCTTCTTCTTTTCATTCTTCTTTTCATTCTTCTCATTCTTCTTTTCATTCTTCTTTTCATTCTTCTTCTTCTTCTTTTCATTCTTCTTCTTCTTTTCATTCTTCTTCTACTTCTTTTCATTCTTCTTCTTCTTTTCGTTCTTCTTCTTCTTCTTTTCATTCTTCTTCTTCTTTTCATTCTTCTTCTTCTTCTTTTCATTCTTCTCATTCTTCTTCTCATTCTTCTTTTCATTCTTCTTCTCATTCTTATTTTCATTCTTCTTCTTCTTTTCATTCTTCTTTTCATTCTTCTTCTTTTCATTCTTCTTTTCATTCTTCTTCTTCTTCTTTTCATTCTTCTTCTTCTTCTTTTCATTCTTCTCATTCTTCTTTTCATTCTTCTTTTCATTATTCTTCTTCTTCTTTTCATTCTTCTTCTTCTTCTTTTCATTCTTCTTTTCATTCTTCTTCTTCTTTTCATTCTTCTTCTTCTTCTTTTCATTCTTCATTTCATTCTTCTCATTCTTCTTCTCATTCTTCTTTTCATTCTTCTTCTCATTCTTCTTTTCATTCTTCTTCTCATTCTTCTTTTCATTCTTCTTCTTCTTTTCATTCTTCTTTTCATTCTTCTCATTCTTCTTTTCATTCTTCTTTTCATTCTTCTTTTCATTCTTCTTCTTCTTCTTTTCATTCTTCTTTTCATTCTTCTCATTCTTCTTCTCATTCTTCTTTTCATTCTTCTTCTCATTCTTCTTTTCATTCTTCTTCTTCTTTTCATTCTTCTTTTCATTCTTCTCATTCTTCTTTTCATTCTTCTTTTCATTCTTCTTCTTTTCATTCTTCTTCTTCTTTTCATGCTTCTTCTACTTCTTTTCATTCTTCTTCTTCTTCTTTTCATTCTTCATCTTCTTCTTTTCATTCTTCTTTTCATTCTTCTCATTCTTCTTTTCATTCTTCTTCTTCTTCTTTTCATTCTTCTTCTTCTTCTTTTCATTCTTCTTCTTCTTTTCATTCTTCTTCTTCTTCTTTTCATTCTTCTTTTCATTCTTCTCATTCTTCTTTTCATTCTTCTCATTCTTCTTCTCATTCTTCTTCTCATTCTTATTTTCATTCTTCTTCTTCTTTTCATTCTTCTTTTCATTCTTCTCATTCTTCTTTTCATTCTTCTTTTCATTCTTCTTCTTCTTCTTTTCATTCTTCTTCTTCTTTTCATTCTTCTTTTCATTCTTCTTCTTCTTCTTTTCATTCTTCTCATTCTTCTTTTCATTCTTCTTCTTCTTCTTTTCATTCTTCTTCTTCTTCTTTTCATTCTACTTCTTCTTCTTCTTTTCATTCTTCTTTTCATTCTTCTTATTCTTCTTTTCATTCTTCTTTTCATTCTTCTTCTTCTTTTCTTCTTCTTCTTCTTCTTCTTCTGGCAACTCCACCACGCAGCTCATTTTTGTTCCAGTATTACTGTATTTTGCTCCTTCAAAATCCTGAAACTTTCTTTTGGCAGGTGTACAGACTCAGGTACTCAGTGCAGGATTGGTGGGAATCCCTCACAATGGACACAGCAGGTGTACATACAGACCCAGGAATTCAACACAGGGACAGTGGGAACCCCTAATAATGGGTAAAGCAGGTGGGCAGACCCGGAATCTCAGCACATGGATGGTAGGAACCCCTCATAATGGGCACAGCAGGTGTGCATACCCAGAACCTCAGCACAGGGATGGTGGGAACCCCTAGTAATGGGCGCAGCAGGTGTGCAGACCTGGGACCTCAGCACAGGGATGGTAGAAACCCCTCATAATGGGAACAGCAGGTGTACAGACCCAGGAATTTAGCACAGGGATGGTGGGAACTCCTCCTAATGGGCAGAGCAGGTGTACAGACCCAGGAACTCAGCACAGGGATGGTGGGAACTTCTCATAATGGGTGCAGCAGGTGTGCAGACCTGGAACCTCAGCACAGGGATGGTGGGAACCCCTCATAATGGGCACAGCAGGTGTGCATACCCAGAACCTCAGCACAGGGATGGTGGGAACCCCTAGTAATGGGCGCAGCAGGTGTGCAGACCTGGGACCTCAGCACAGGGATGGTAGAAACCCCTCATAATGGGAACAGCAGGTGTACAGACCCAGGAATTTAGCACAGGGATGGTGGGAACTCCTCCTAATGGGCAGAGCAGGTGTACAGACCCAGGAACTCAGCACAGGGATGGTGGGAACTTCTCATAATGGGCGCAGCAGGTGTGCAGACCTGGAACCTCAGCACAGGGATGGTGGGAACCCCTCATAATGGGCACAGCAGGTGTGCATACCCAGAACCTCAGCACAGGGATGGTGGGAACCCCTAGTAATGGGCGCAGCAGGTGTGCAGACCTGGGACCTCAGCACAGGGATGGTAGAAACCCCTCATAATGGGAACAGCAGGTGTACAGACCCAGGAATTTAGCACAGGGATGGTGGGAACTCCTCCTAATGGGCAGAGCAGGTGTACAGACCCAGGAACTCAGCACAGGGATGGTGGGAACTTCTCATAATGGGCGCAGCAGGTGTGCAGACCTGGGACCTCAGCACAGGGATGGTAGAAACCCCTCATAATGGGAACAGCAGGTGTACAGACCCAGGAATTTAGCACAGGGATGGTGGGAACCCCTCATAATGGGCAGAGCAGGTGTACAGACCCAGGAACTCAGCACAGGGATGGTGGGAACTTCTCATAATGGGCGCAGCAGGTGTGCAGACCTGGGACCTCAGCACAGGGATGGTAGAAACCCCTCATAATGGGAACAGCAGGTGTACAGACCCAGGAATTTAGCACAGGGATGGTGGGAACTCCTCCTAATGGGCAGAGCAGGTGTACAGACCCAGGAACTCAGCACAGGGATGGTGGGAACTTCTCATAATGGGTGCAGCAGGTGTGCAGACCTGGAACCTCAGCACAGGGATGGTGGGAACCCCTCATAATGGGCACAGCAGGTGTGCATACCCAGAACCTCAGCACAGGGATGGTGGGAACCCCTCATAATGGGCACAGCAGGTGTTAGGGGGTTTAACTCTCCAGCATCCATTAGAGACTGATATAGTAATATAGTTCATTCTTCTTTTCATTCTTCTTCTTTTCATTCTTCTTTTCATTCTTCTTCTTCTTTTCATTCTTCTTTTCATTCTTCTTCTTTTCATTCTTCTTCTTCTTCTTTTCATTCTTCTTTTCATTCTTCTTCTTCTTTTCATTCTTCTCATTCTTCTTTTCATTCTTCTCATTCTTCTTTTCATTCTTCTCATTCTTCTTCTCATTCTTCTTTTCATTCTTCTTCTCAATCTTCTTTTCATTCTTCTTCTTCTTTTCATTCTTCTCATTCTTCTTTTCATTCTTCTTCTTCTTCTTTTCATTCTTCTTCTTCTTTTCATTCTTCTTTTCATTCTTCTTCTTCTTTTCATTCTTCTCATTCTTCTTTTCATTCTTCTTCTTCTTCTTTTCATTCTTCTTTTCATTCTTCTTTTCATTCTTCTTCTTCTTCTTTTCATTCTTCTTCTTCTTTTCATTCTTCTTTTCATTCTTCTTCTTCTTCTTTTCATTCTTCTTCTTCTTCTTTTCATTCTTCTTCTTCTTCTTCTTCTTCGTCGTGCCCCGTGACTGCCCAAATGAGTGAAGTGTGCGGTGATTCTAAGATCGACGGCACTCATCTGCATGTCATACTGACTGACAGTATTATTTCTCTTCCCCAGCAGACTCCAAGGGCATTTAAATTAAAGGTACAGTGTTCTGCACTAATATAAAGGCTCTCTGAAGCCTAGAAACCCTTTTAATTAGTTAAATTTGCAGCGAATAAATTCGCATTGAATCGAATTTCTCCCGCAAATTCGGCGAATCAGCCGAATCAAATTTTTGAATAATTCGCTCATCTCTAATTATTATTATTATTATACAGTATTTATATAGCGCTAAATGGTTTGCTCAGCGCTGTATAGTGGGGGACAGTACATCAGACAATACAGTAACAAAACACCAGGGGTTCAAGGGCCCTGCTCTTTTGAGCTTACAATCTAGGAGGGAGGGGATAGTGGTACAGGAGGAAGTGGCTGTGGGGGATGGAGTGGTAGGAGGAGTGGAGGAGATCAGCTGTTAGGTGAGGGTGGGATAGGCTTCCCTGAAGAGATGGGTTTTCAGGGTGCGCCTAAAGGTGAGGAGAGTAGGTGACAGTCTGATGGATTGGGGTAGTGAGTTCCAGAGGATGGGGAAAGTCCTGGAGAAGTCCTTCAGTCGGGCGTGGGAGGTGGAGACCAGGGAGCTAGAAAGTAGGAGGTCTTGTGAGGAGCGAAGATTACAGGTAGGGTGGTATTTGTGTATCAGGTCGGTGAGGTAGTTTGGGGCAGCATTATGAATGGCTTTGTATGTCTGTGTTAGTAGTTTGAATTTAATGCGTTGGGCAATCGGGAGCCAGTGGAGGGAATGACAGAGGGGGGTGGCAGAAGCGGAGCTGTTGGTAAGGTGGATGAGTCTGGCCACTGAGTTCAGGATAGACTGAAGCGGGGATAGTCTGTGATGAGGTAGGCCAGTGAGAAGGGAGTTGCAGTAGTCCAGACGTGATAAGGGAGTGTACTTATGCTGCTCAGCTCTGCCCTTGTGCCATGACTTATATGCAGAGGGTGTCAGCATTCATATGTAAATAACTGGCATTCATATGTAAATAGAGGTAGGTCAGCAGTAGCAATATGGAAATAGCAGGGGCATTTATATGTATATTATGCCCCCTGTGGTACCAGCCACCATCACCTCTATGGAATGTTGCCCACTGGGGAGGCTAACAGTGGCATGCTTGAATGTCCTGCCTGCAACTGTGGTTGCTGAGCCTCCCATCAGCCTGTTCTACAAAGGTAAGCAAAGTGTAAGCAGAAAAGAAATTACAGTTTGGGGTGCACAGGTGAGCAAGAAGGGGATATACAGAGGTAAGGAAGGTGGGTGCAAAGACGAGCAGAGGAGGCATGTAGATTTAAGGTGGGAGGGAGGTTGGAGTGGAGAGGATAGAGGAGGTTTGGGGTGCTGAGGTTAGCAAGGAAATTTAGGATGCAAAGGTGAATTGACAGGGTGGATAAAGATATACATGTAGGGCAGCCCATTCATTTCAATGAGGTGCTCTATGCGTTAGAAATGCAGAAATAAAGTCCCTGACCTTCTTTCAAAATCACACTGAGCCACAGCACTATGAATTTTGGTGCATGTGGAGACGCTCTTGTTTCCAACACATAGAAATTTGAACATAGGCTTAAATGTCTCAATTACATTGGTGGTTAGTGTATATCTTCTCATTACATTGGGGCTTAGTGTACAATCCTTTCATTCACACTAATGGTAATTGTGAATGCCCCACCTAAAATTGGTGGTCAGTGGAAATCTCTCCTCACATTGGTGGTCACTGTGAATGCTCCTATTACATTAGTGGTAAGTATAAATCCCCTTTACATTGGTACAGTGTAGAAACTCCTCTTTTTATTGGTAGTTAGTAAAAAATCTTAGCTTGCATTTGTGGTTAGTGTCGAATCCACCTTTATATTGGTGGTCCATGTAGATGCCTCCCTTAAATTGGTGGTCAGTGTAAATTTCCCCTTACATTGGTGGCCAGTTTAGAAATGTTTTGGTTGTTTGTGTAAAATTCCTCATTACATTTGTCAGTGTACATTTTTCATTATATTGGTCATCAGTGCAAATTCTCCATTACATTGGTGGTCAGTGTAAATTTCCCTTTACATTGGTGGTAAGTGCAGAATTGCCTTTACACTGGTGGTCAGTGTAAATCATCTCTTATATTGGTGGTCGACGTAGAAATGTCATCTCCCATCCCCATCTAGCACTGCCACTGATCCCATCCACCCCAAGTACTGCCACTGATTCCATCCCCCCCACCAGAACTCTCACTCCTCCCATACCCCCAGCACTGCCCCTTTAACCATCCCCCCCTACCACTGGCACTGATCCCATCCCCCCACCACTACCACTGATCCCATCAACGTCCCAAGCACTGCCACTGACAGCACCCTTCCCCCAGTACTGCCACAGATTCCAGGAGTCCCAGAACTCCTAGGAGATTTCTGTCTTTTAGTGGGTCCCCTCACCTTCCCAGTCCATGGTGTTCAGGAAGTGAGTAGATGATGTGCTGTAACCTTCAGCAACCAATCAGTGAGCTGTAATGATGTGCCGTAACATCTAGCAATCAATATAAATAATAATGATGCACACTAACCAAAAGCAAACAATCAGTGAGCAGTAATAACGTGCAGTAACCTATAGCAACCAATCAGTGAACCGTAGTGATCTACTCAGTGGTGTATTTTGGTTTTGTGCTGCCCTAGGCAAGACTAAAATTGGGCACCCAATAGTGCCCCATCATTAGTGTCAGTGTGAGGAATAGTACTCCATCATTAGTGTCAGTGGGAAGAATCGTGCCCCATCATTGGTGTCAGTGGGAGGAATAGTGCCCCATCATTGGTATCAGTGGGAGGAAGTGCCTCATCATTAGTGTCAGTGGGAGGAATAGTGCCCCATCATTGGTGTCAGTGGGAGGAATAGTGCCCCATCTTTGGTGTCAGTGGGAGGAAGCGCCCCATCATTGGTGTCAGTGGGAGGAATAGTGCCCCATCATTGGTGTCAGTGGGAGGAATCGTGCCCCATCATTGGTGTCAGTGGGAGGAATAGTGCCCCATCATTGGTATCAGTGGGAGGAAGTGCCTCATCATTAGTGTCAGTGGGAGGAATAGTGCCCCATCATTGGTGTCAGTGGGAGGAATAGTGCCCCATCTTTGGTGTCACTGGGAGGAAGCGCCCCATCATTGGTGTCTGTGGGAGGAATATTGCCCCATCATTGGTGTCAGTGGGAGGAAAAGTGCCCCTTCATTGATGTCAGTGACACCAATAAGGGGGCACTATTCCTCCCACACTGACACTAATGATGGGGCACTATTGCTCCCACTGACACCAATGATGGGGCACTATGCCTCCCACTGACACCAAAGATGGGGCACTATTCCTCCCACTGACTATTCCTCCCACTTACATCGCTGTGCGGACCCCTGCTCCAGCCCGGGCTCCCTCCTTCAGGCACAGACACTTACCCATCAGCTGTCTTCCTTCTCCAGCCGCTCTCCTCCTCTTCACCAGCTCCAGCTGCTCCCTCACTCGATCTTCAATCTTCGTGTTGCCGCTCAGCTTCTCCTCTCCAAGCTCTGCCTCCTCGCCTGTGATTGGCCACCTGTGTGCCTTTTCTGAGCTACAGATCTGGCGGCCAAGCACCAGCAAGGAGGTGGAGCTTGCAGAGTGAGGGACAGGCTGCCATAGGCTGCCCAGTGATCCTAGGGGTGTGGCCAGATTCGAGGGGTGGCTTGTCATCCCGCCCACATCGCGATCAAGATCCAGGAAGATGAAGACACCGGACGGACACCCTCTGCACACCTCCTCCAGCAGCGCCTTGTGGACCGGATCGACGTGGGACACGGAGTCGCAGACACAGGTAAGACACAGCAGCCCCTGTTCCTTTCCCACGGATGTGTCCCTTCTGTGGGAAAGAGGGGGGGGGCGGCGCTGCCGCCGTGCCGCCAATCCCCCGAAAAGTGCCTGACCTGCTAAATAAACTGATTTTGAGTCTAGCTGTTATTTATTGTATGCTTTCAAGCAGGTGAAGAGTGAAATTGTATGGGGAAGGCCCAGGAAAGTATTTGCACAGGGTTCAATCAATATTAAAGATGGCTCTGGTTATATGTACAAGATACGGGACACCTATTGAGGATTATGGAGGACATGGTTGTCCCTGAGGGATCGTGGCTTGTTACCATAGATGTGGAAGCCTTATACTTTTCTATTCCACATTCTACGGGTATTACGGTAGTTGCAGACTGTTTGGGGGAGTTGGAAAAGTCTACTTGGAGGTATAAGGACTTCATATTGAGGTGGGTCTAGATGCACAATGCAATACTATGCGTTTGCTGGCTTGCAGCTGAAAAGGACATGGTGGATCTCTAATATGTCATGGATGTGTGTTTTTTGTTTATTGGTATAGGTCTTATAGGTGTGCCTGGTGAGACTATTTATGCAGTGAAGGCTTGTCCTTTTTTTCTTGCTTCTGTGCCTCTTTGGATTCCTATTGTAAAGACATCACCAATCCTACATTAACAACATAACAGAAAAGTTCCAAGCTCTAACTTGCCAGCCAGCCTGCAAACAAACCGAATTTACCTGTCTAGCAGTATGCGTTAAAAACAAGTTTTTAGTTTCACACATTTGCAAATACATGCGTAAGCTACAGAGCCTTGTCACGGCACCCCAGTATTCTAAAGTTCCTAACCAAATTTAAGAGCCCCCATAGTAGAGGCACATGTATTTAATGGATAGACCAAGGGCAGATGGACCTAAGGGAGCCCACCCCTCCTTAAAAGGTACAGCTAGGGTGGCCAGTGTGCCCCCACGACCAGCAATTCAACAGTACAATGAACGGTCACTGCCCCATTCAATAACTGGCCTTCAAAGAAAGGAGCACATGGACGGGTGAAGCATGTCAAACCCCTGTTTTTAATGCATACTGCTAGACAGGTAAATCCAGCTTGTTTTCAGGCTGGCTGGCAAAATACAGCTGGGAATTTTTCAATTTTGTTGTTTGACATGCGTCGCCCTCCCATGTGCTCCTTGCTGTGAAGGCTGTGAAGACTGGGGCAATGACCGTTTTTTTGTACTGTTGAATTGCTGGTCTAGGGGGCACACTGGACTCCCTAGCTGCCATTGTGCTACATGCTGGGTGTCCAGTGCACTCCTGTAACTTTAAGGAGGGGTGGACTCCCTCAGGTCCATCTGCCCTTGGTCTATCCATTAAATACATGTGACTCTACTATGGGGGCTCTTAAATTTGTAGAGCTAGGAACTACAGAATACTGGGGTGCCGTGACGAGGCGTTGTAACTTAGGCATGTATTTGCAAATGTGTGCTAACTAAACTCCTGTTTTTAACGCATACTGCTAGACAGGTATATTTTTGTTTGTTTGTAGGCTGGCTGGCAAGTTAAAGCTAGGAATTTTTCTGTTTTGTTGTTTGCCTTACCTCTACCAACCCTGTGATGTTTCCCCTCTACAGTCTTTGTTGCCGTGCCCCCTCCTTAGCCATTTGTATGTTGTTTACATTTTTAAGTATCAGCAAGAGAGGGTCCATGTGGAGCAACTTGTAGTCTCCTTCCCCCTATGTATGACCTAGTGCGGCCTTGGGATTGAACCCCTGGACATTGGTTTCACTCCGTTTTACTTCATCTTCCTGCCTCTGACCTAGTCAGTCGCACATTTGGTGATGTTTATCAGTTCTGGTTAAGTTCCCTTTGTGGATCATTTATGTATGTTTTTTTGGTGTGTTATGTTTATTTCTTTTTAATATATTGTGTTTATGATTTTGTGTGTTTATGATTTGTATATTATTGTATTGTTTTCTTTTGCAGCTACAGCTGCGTGTACCCCCTGAACCCCTGAAAAAGCTATTAGCAAAACGTGTTGGGACAACATCTTCCATCTTATTTATGGTCTTTCACTGTCAATGACTTGGTATTATTAGACTACTCACTACCAGATACAATATTTGTGAGTTAAGGATGTTGACTGTGGTGGCTGAGCTCACCACATTAAGATAAGCAGCTGCTTATCTTAATGGTTTTAGGGTTTTTTTACCCAAAGATCTTTTAATGAATTTGTAATAAAAATGTTTGTTTTATACCCTACATTATTTTGTTTCTGAGTTGTATTTCTGAAGGGAGGTTTTTGACACAGCAAAAATCCTATCATTTTGAATGTGAACATTCTCTATAAAAGTGTTACTAATTTCACTTGTAAAATAAACCAACAATCTGAATGGTTGCTAAGGGTAACAGCTATTCATTCATTTGTGTTTCTATAATTTTTTCTATGTGTTTCTTTGATTTAGTGCTCATAATTTAGTCAGTGTTCTAAAGGAAAACAATTTTAGTTGTCATTGACTACCAATCAGTTGCCTACTGTTATAAAATTTTTGCATGTAAGAATCGTGCTTGTTGAGAAAAAAATATTTTCACAGAGAAGATGGTTGCTTTCCCTTTTCTTTCAGATGTTCAGTATTCCTTTTTTCATAAACCACTAGCACTTTACCGACCATCAAATCACTAATCTGATTCCATTAACAATTTAACAACAATATTTTATTACAGAATTTAGGATATTACAATAGTATTTAGGCATAGATGATACAGGAAGCATATTTTGAGAAGTTGTACCATTTATCAACTTTTTTAACACAAACACCAGTATGGTTCTAGAATGACATCACAATGTTCAAAGTTCATTGCCATTCCAGATAAAGGAAGAACATGGTTTTGGTCTTTGGCCTGGATTCCTGGCCTGGAGTTGCCAGCCTAGTGACATTTCGCTGTCCTAGCAAACCCTAAATAACTAACATTGCCATTTTTTGTACATACTTGCTTTCATTTTTTCTAATCTTTACCACATTTCAGTACTAATCCTCTTCTGCAGTCTTTAGCAAAATCATCTTGTTTATACTAGTGCACTAAAGCAAGGGCTTCCCTTTGGTGACAAGAGCAGACCATATACAGTATGTTGAAACAGTCACTTGTAGCCTCCAGCAGAAGCCCATTTAAAAGGGTGACAGCACAGGAGCACAACAGGGAGACAGAAGAAGAACTGTGTCACCCTAAACAGGAAGTGCAATGGCAGAGTCACCAGGTATTATATCAATTAAAGCTGACAATTTAAAGCTAAGATTTTAGATATGAAGTTCAAGATTTAAGTGACTGGTACATATACTTTAAATGGAATTTGAGTGGTGGAGCAAAGGTGGGCATATAGGGTACAAACATCCTTGGTATACTAGTGCTGGCATTGGTATGAATCCCACTGAAAAACTAAGGTTGGCAGTATACATAAAAACCTGGGCCACCCCTCCACATTTGTAAAAATGGCACAGAACTTATGGCAGATGCCAAGAACAACAGCTGATCTTTTGAAAAATCTGGCATAAACAAATATATTGTAAAAACATTGAATTATTTTTTTTTTTCTTTCTCTCTCCTCTTCCTCTTTTCTAGACCCACTCCTCTTCTACCTCTTTCATCCCTCTGTTGGAAACTCACCTTTCATTTTTCTTTGACCCTCTATGTTCAAATCTACTTCCTCTCCCCCAATACTCCTTTTCTGTCTCTTCTTCTCTCTTCAGGCCTCACGCATACTGGACAATTTTTAACACTGCTCTTAGGGGCATCTGGAGTTTTGGAAAAGCTGACATCTGAGGGTACAAACCTGTATGCTCTCATACCCTGTAGAGTGCCCAGGGAACTCTCAAACCTTAGTTACTCTGTATACAAGTTTCATCTAGCTCATTAAAGGCTATGTTCACCTTTTTCAGAAAATAACCTATGCAGACAAAGGCCCCAGTAGATAATAACTGAGCAGCTTTGTAAAACGGTCATCAATATTGTCTTTGTATTACAGGAGAAAAGAGCACTGTATTCTCCGTCCTGATAACAAGACAGGACGTGGGGTTGCCAATTACTATTTATACTATTTTGGCCTGGCTTCCAGGGGGCTCCAAATGGTCTACAGGCATGACAACAACATTTATGAATGTTTTTAATACTTACTGGAGCACCATGATGGCATTGGCTATTTTCTGGAAAAGGTGAAAATATAACAAAATATTGGGACTTAAAGAGACTGTATCAACAGACATTAAAATTAACATATTCAGCTCAACATCATATAACTCTACAGCCTTCTATTTTTCTGTTACATTTTTTTAATGTATGGCTGTTACATCTTGCCAATCAAATTCATATTTACTGCATAAATTATTTTAGGTGTAATTTATGCTGTAAGAGCACATGGATGTGTTTACTTTTTTACAGCTCAGGCATGTCTGATTTAGCATTTCCCTGTAGACAACCAATATTTTAAAAGCCTCAGCTGTAAAATACTAGTAGAGGCAGAAATAGTAATGCTGGAGGCAAATATTTAATGGAACATTTACAACTCAACCTTTTTGATCTATTTTAATTTGCTTTATATGTATTATTATTTATTTGGCTGATAGGACATTATTCATAAGCTATTGGTTTAATGGTAAAGATCTCTTGACTCTTTAAACTTATTAACATTTACCAAGATCCTGTTTCGTCTGGACAAAATGTGGCGGCAACCATGCTAATAATACTGTGTCTGTACATGATTGTAGCTTAAAATATTTGTGTAAATGGAACAATTGAAACAAATAAGGGATTAACCTAGCAACATTTGCTCCTTTTAGATGCGTTGTGCATAAGACATAAAACACCTGTTGTACTGACAAGGGAATATTATATGTTCACAGTAAAGTCAATACAGTATAACTAGAAAAGGTACAGCATAATAATATCTGCCTTCCAAACAGACCTGCAAATGTTACTTTTAGTGCCCTCTGCTGGCCTATAAAGTGCAAATGATTTGCAAGTGCTGTTTTATATGTTATTGAAATGGAAACAAAATGCATTCAATTTTATTTTAATTGTTCTCAAAATTTACCAGTAGAATATGAAAGCGCCATTAGCTTCACTTTATCTCTCTCAAAATGTTTGTTTTGAAAAAGAAAGTGGTTTATCATTTAATTAGACGCTTTTGCTCAGCTATCTTGCTGTAGCTGAGCACTTCTTTATATAGCACTCAAGGCAATTAGACATAGTTATGGCCGAGAATTTCCCAGAAAGTAGCATCACTATAACATATATGACAAACTCAAGGCCCATGGGCAGAAACTGGCCTGTCAGGCCATTTCATATGGCCCTCATAAATCTTCTGCAGCTGCATCACCCCCCCTCATCTCCGCCACCTTGTGTCAGCTGTCAGCAGCTAAGAGGAGGACAGAACTCCTCCACCAGATCCTGCACTTCTCTGTGCAATGGCTGAGAGACTCGTCTTGTCAAACCCCCCCCCCCCCCCATTATTGTCAGCAGCAGAGAGGACAGAACTCCTCCTTCAGACCCTGCACCTCTCTATGCAGCTGCAGCACCCTCCTCATCTCTGTCTCCCCTGGTCTCAGCATTTAGCAGACTTTGGCAGCTGACTCCAGCCTTCCTTTGGTCCTCCTCCAAACCCTGCTCTTTCTGCTTACCAGCTCTGCCCCTAGCTTTTTCCCAGCAGCAGCACAAAGTAATAGGAGGGGGTGAACTGTGATGTAAGGGAGGGTGGCTGACTCTTGACTTCTGATGGTGGTGGTGGTGGTGAGGGGGGTCCTTGGCATCTGATATAAAGGGGAGTGGGGTGCTCTGGACATCTGCTTATAATTATTATAAGAATATGCCAGAGGAAAAGGAGGACCGCTATGGCAAGACCATGTTCTTTCTGAGCAACTCAAAATCAAAGCCTGAAAATTCCAGGTGAGGCTGCAGCAGGATTTGAAACAGGAATTAAATGAAACTAAGCAAGAACCATGATTGGAGCTATACCACTACTATACAACTAAGCTCTGCCATTTTTGTATGAGGCTGTCATAAGGAGTTTGGTGTCACTTAAAAAAAATCCTATGGGTGGCGTTCTGTCAACTACATTTTACAAGCCAAATAAAATAGATGCAGATTTCAAAGAAGTTTCAATGTTTATGGTGTTTAATTTTTTAATTTTTAGTTTAATCAATTAATTTATCATTTCTGGCCATTTCAAAAATTGATAGAATTTTTTTTTACATTTGACCGTTTTTATGCACATAAGGTGTGAACAAGGCCTGAGGTTGAAAATAAACGCTGAGCCTGTCAAACATAAAAATGCATATTATTTATAAAAATGTAGAGGTCACATCATGTGCAGAGAGCTGTCTCTGCAACAGCACAAAGAAAACAATTGTTTTCTATGTGCCCTGTTCACACCACAACACTGGTATCATGTGTATATATTTTTTTTTGCACATGCATTTTTCTGCACAGCAAGAACTCACATGAATTCAACATTGTGGTGTGAACAGGGCATATAGAAAGCAATTATGTTCTTTGTGTCATTGTAGTGGAAAACGTTAGAAAAATACACTTATCTGCACATGGTGTGTATAAGCTGAAAATATCTGCAATATATGCAAGTCAAATCTGCGCATTTTTTCCATCAGTTTTTATGCACATATGGTATGGTCTAAATGTCTAAATGTTTTGCAGACTGTGCGACCCTTAGCTGGAAATAAGATCTCATGAGGTTCAGTCTGCTTGTGAGTGGACAGCTTGGCACATACACAGATTCTGATAATTTAGAGCTGGTTTACACATGTGCGGTGCAGATTGAAGCTCAGGTTTCACAGCTAATTGACACAGTAGCCATTCAGCGGTTCAGGTCAGGTTTACATCAGGTTCAGGACAGGATGTTATCCTGTTCACACATTTCGGGTTTAGAAACGGTTCCCATAGAAGTCAATAGCCTGTAATCTGCACCTGAACTGCTCAGAAATTGTACATGACTCTTCAATCTGCACTGACAGTGCACAGACATATGTGAACAGGCACCATAGAAAGCAATACTATTTCACATTGCATGTGAATTGGATGCGGCTCAAACCGCATCCAATCCGCATATATGTAAACCAGCACTTAAAAAAAAATCCTATGTGTGGTGTTCTGTCAACTGCATTTTACAGGTCAAATAAAATATAAGCAATTTTCAAAGAGGTTTTAATGTTTATGGTGTTTTGATTTCTTTTACAAAGAATTTTATTATAGAATAGGTAACAGCAGAGAATCAGCCGAAAACAGATACATTGACTGACAGGAATAAAACATACAAGGGATTCGATGAGTAAAACAGAATATTTACTGATGAAAAGACATGAAAATAAACTGCGTACACAAGTGCCGTATATATAATAAAAAAAAAGGGAAAAACACAATAAATTGCAAATATGATGGACATTTAGAGACCAATGACATAATAAACTCTAACGAAAAATTGTCACTATATCAGCATACAGAAGGCGAGAAAGATGGGAAATGAAGCCTCTCTGTATACAGATAGGTACTCCACACGCAGGGCTCTCAAAGGACTCCAGCATATGGATGTCGTATTGCTGGTACGGCACTCAAAGCAGAAATCACAATCAGCACAAATAGCATAAAAACAGACTAGACAAAAGGAAAGAGAGGAACAAAGAGAAAGGAGACAAACACGCACACAAAAAAAAAAAACACAAAGAAAAGGGCTCCAAGGGGACCACAGCAAAAAAAGAATAAGGAACTGATATGTAAATTTTATATCGACAAAAGGGACTGGTCGAATCTCGATGGTTGAACTATATCAAGCCAAGAACGCCATGTCAGCAGAAATTTTGTGTGGGTGTCTAACAGTATAGCTGTCAGCTTTTCGTTAACCATTATAAAGTTCATCCGGTTTTTGACAGCGTCAAAGCTGATGGGAGTCTTCCAAGCCCTCGCGATCGTCAGCTTGGTGGCCATGAATAGGTGTGATGCCAGCTGCCGTTCGGGACGAAGTAGGCCCACTAATGGTTTAAATAATAGTGCTTCATACGGGTTGCGCTTAATGTCTGTGTGAAACATAGTGCGGAGAAGGGCATAAACTCTGATCCAGTCTGCAAACCTTGGGGCAAGTCCACCAAATATGGACCATAGTGCCCATTTGTTGACAACCCCGAAAGAAAGTCGGGGAATATGTGGGGATAAAACGAGCCAGACGAGCGTCGGACTAAGGGATGAAGGTCGATGAGTAGAAGGAAGCCACGGCAAAGAAGAGAGTGGTATCGGGTTGGAGTCCATCAAGTCTACAGTAGCCCACAAGGGAAAATGATGAGATGCATGGAGATGGGCTAAGGGGGCAATATTGGCCGCCAGATAGACTGAAGGTTTGGGACAGATAACCCACCCTCGGTCTTACAAGCAAATAAGATTTGTTTGCTAATTCTGGGTCGAGAGGAACTCCAAATGAAAGACAGGAGTTTTTTTGCTGATGAATACGCAATATATGTGAGGGAACAGGGACTGGTAAAACTCGAAACACATACAACAATTTGGGAAGATAATTCATGCTGACCGCATTGATTCTACCGAACCACGAAAGCGGATAGTGAGACCAGGAGGACAACATCTCTGTCAAGTCATTAAAAACAGCGGGGAAATTAGCCCGGTAAAGTCCGTCGTAAGTCGGAGTGAGCTTGATTCCTAAATACGGCAAGGCCGAGAGCCATTGAAAAGGGAACGAATGTTTCAGAGTCTTCAAAAGTGATGGTGAGAGGGTAATTGACATAGCCTTGGATTTGGCTGGGTTGACATGGAGACCTGAGAGAACTGCAAAGGAATCCAAAACCACAAGTAGGTTTGGCAAAGTAACCCCAGGGTTCAAACCGACAACAATATATCGTCAGCGAACATTGATACCTTATGTTGGGAACCAGCTACATATATTCCCTTAATATCAGGATGCATACGAATGGCTTGTGCCAAAGGTTCCAAAGCCAAGATAAATAGTATGGGAGAAAGTGGGCAACCTTGTCTAGTTCCCCTGCCAATCGGGAACGATGAGGACGCAAAACCACAATATTTGAGTTTTGCTTGAGGGGACGTATATAGCGAGGAAATCCAACGCAAGAACGGGGGACCAAAGCCAAAATCGTGAAGGACCGACATGAGATAAGGCCAGGACGAAGTGTCAAAGGCCTTGTTGATATCTAGAGATTGGAGCATCATATCAATTTTGCGAGTATGGGCCAAGTGTTGTAACTGTAAAATGCGTCTGATGGCATCTCCAGCTTGTCTGTGGGGGACGAAACCCACCTGGTCCTTCTTAATCAAATGAGAAAGGAAAGAATTCAAACAAGTGGCTAAGATCTTAGTGAGGATTTTCATGTCAATGTTAATAAGAGAAATTGGCCTGTAATTTGCCCAAGAAGAATAGTCTCGATCTGGTTTTGGGATCATAACCACATTAGCAGTCAAAGAGTCAGGGGAAAAGTTTGAACCTCCCTTCACCGCATTGAACATAGCGGCAAGGTGAGGGGCAAGCACATCAGCCAATTTCTTGTAATATAAAGCCGCGTATCCATCAGGACCTGGGCGTTTGCCCGTCTTCAGATCTGCAATGCATTGCAGAACTTCCGATATTTGAATATCACGGTCCATTAGGTCCTTATGAGCCTGAGTCAAAGTAGGTAAGGACAAATGGGACAAAAAAATCAGAGATAGACTGGGGATTAGCTCGTGTAGGATCCGCATAAAGTCTGGCAAGTCGATGCCGGAGCTTCTCCAATACTGTTACAAGATTACTTGTAAGAACATTCTGACAAGTGCGTAGAGAAATCGGTTTAGGGTGATGTGTGAAAGAGCGCAATCTACGTGCTAACATGGAATCTGGTTTATTTGCTTTACTATACCACTTCCATTGTGTCCAACGCAAAGAACGCTCAGCCTCATCTGTCAAACAGAGATCTAGTTCCAGGCGGGCCTGATCTAACAACCTACAGTTTGATGGGGTTGGTACTTGCTTAAATTGAGCCAAAGTGGAAGCTAGCTTTGATTCCAGCTGACACTGTTTATGTTGTCTATCCCTCTTCCGCCTCGAAGCTATCTAAATAATTTGGCCCCTAAGAACTGCCTTGTAAGCTTCCCACAACGTCACCGAAGAAGAGACAGAACCTGAGTTTAGCTGAAAGTATTCTTGGGATTTGCGTAGTAGTTCCCCCTGAATCTCCTTCAGTGAAAGTAGGGAGTCATTAATAATCCAAGAGGAGTAGGATGGCTTACAGAGGAGAGATCGACAAACCACCAAAATGGGGTCGTGATCAGACCATGGAACCGTGAGGATAGAGATGGAGCGTACCAAAGGGAGATGTTTACGCAATACAAAAGCATGGTCAATTCTAGAATGAGAATGATGAGGGTGAGAGTAGTAAGTATAGTTTTTCCCCCGGGGGTGGAATTCACTCCATAGATCTACCAGGTCATGGGTACTTAGTGTACGGGTAAAGGATTTGGCTGACATGGAATAATTTGAGTTCTCTGCAGGGTATTTATCTAGGGAGGGATTTAATACTAAATTGGAATCTCCTGCCATCAGAAGAGTACCCCATTGATGGACAGTCAGGAGGGAGCAGATATGTGATAGAAAGGGTCCAGGGTTGACATTGGGAGCGTAATAGGTCAGTATTGTGACATCTATACCCTGAATCGTGCCCTGTAAAGGAAGATACCTGCCGCTTGGGTCAGCAATACGCTTCACACAAACAAATGGGGTTTTGCTGTGAAAAGCAACAAGAACTCCCCTTTGTTTAGAAGGGCCAGTAGCCTGAAAAACCTGAGGGTAGCGTGCATCAAATTATTTAGGGGCGGAGGTAGATGAGAAATGAGTTTCCGGCAGACAGGCAATATCGACATGGCGAGCCCGGAGAAACTTAAATATCTTTACCCGTTTTTGCTGAGAGTTCATTCCCTGAACATTCAAAGAAAACCAGTTTAGCGACATGGCGATCGGAAGGGGAAAAGATCATCTTTGCTACGATCCCCGAGAGCCCTGAAAAAAAATTTGTAAAAACACAAGACACACATGACAAGAACAAAGAAAAGAAGGCAGAAAAGATGGAAGAAAACGAGAAACCATCTGGTATACGAGCAATATTCATATGAAAGAGTAAGATTAGTACAAACATCATAATAATCAACTGTGGGTGATATACCCATAAAGAGGCTGGGTAGCAGGCAGGACACCAATCGAGACCACTAACCAGCTCGGAGGGGGACACAATAGTCCACTGGAACTACTCGACTTAGTTAAGGCAAGAAAATACTAAACAAACAACTTAGGCTAATAAACCCATGAATAAATGATCTATAAGTGGCTAGTAAGGCAATAGGAATCTCAGTAGGCTAGAACTTCAAAAATGAAGAAGCTCCAAAATAACCGGAGGAGTGAGATTGCTCACGGGACTGCCCAGTGAACAGAGTCACAGCCACGGCCTGAGATCCACTGCCAGTTCTGCCCATCAACAATAACATAAATAGAAGCATCTGCACAGAACTGACATGGTTATTTAGGCGCTAGCCACAGCGACGAAAGTGCTACAAGGCATAACTGCATAGGAATACCTATGGGCAGTGTCGCCCGCATCTCAAAAAGTAAAAAACAAATGTGAATACCCAACCAGACACAGAATGTCAACTCGCAGAAACTTCTGCTGGGCCTGTAAGGATCGAAGAGCCTGGGAGCTACTCTGACTTGGAGGAGTAGATTTACGCGAAGACTGGGAGCTCTGCGGGTGTGTAGAAACTGTAGCCTCCTCAGTCTGGGAGTGTGGTAATTCCAATTTCAGTTCCTGAAAGTGACGGCAAAGATCCGCAGGTGAAGAAGCTTGGAACTGACGATCCTGGAAGGAGAAGGAGAGCTTGAAAGGGAAACCCCATCTGTATTTGATATCAGCTGATTGTAGGACCTGAAGGTAGGGTCTCAGGGTACGATGCTTTGCAATCATGACTGGAGACAAATCTGCAAACAGCTGGATGGAGTGACCCTGAAATTCGAAAGTCAGATGATTCCGAGCCACCTGTAGTAAACGCTCTTTAGTATAATAAAAGTGGAATTTAATGATAATGTCCTTGGAAGGGCCCTCCATGGGTTTAGGAGCTAAAACTCTATGGATGCGGTCGAATTCCAGTCGTTCCAAGGGGATCTGAGGGGCCAGTTTCTGGAATAGAGCGGTAGCAGTACCCTGTAAATCAGTGATTACCTCAGGAACCCCGTGGATGTGGAGGTTATCTCTGCAGGCTCTATTTTCAGCATCCTCCAATTTATCTTTTAAAGTGTCCAGCTCAGCATGCAGATCATCCACCTCCTGCTCATGACCCTCCAAGACTGTAGTCGCCAGATCCATATGTTGTTCTAGTTGGTGGGCACGATGACCCAATTCTTTTAGGCCCCTTACTAGATCCGAAGATAATTTACGAGAGGCAACTGTAATCTCCTCTCGCACTATGGCGCGGAATTTGTGTAGCAAGGCTTCAGGATTTTGTTCAAGGGGGCCAGTCAGTCCCAATGGGAATTGCTGCTGATTATCGCCATCCGACTCTGGATCCCCTGTAAGCTGCGTGGTGTCATCAGGCTCTGGGGGGCTGGGTGTTATCTTGCTAGTGTGGTTATGCGGAGGGGATTGCTGCTGGGCCCGGTGCTTGGGTTTGTTGCGTGGGGTACGATGCATTTTTAGGTGAAGCCCTGGTAGTGCACAAGCACCTTCAGCCGGTTGAAAATATACGCAGGGGCGTAGAAGCCCAATTGCCGAGGTATATGTTCCGGTGGCACGGCTCAGGGAGATCAAATGGTCATCTTCCCTGGTGACGCGTGCGTGCCCCACAACGAGGTTGCTTTTACATAAGATCCATTGCTGCGGAACATCTCATGCGTCCCGCCATAGCAAGTAAATTGTAGAAAAGATTATCACACTGGAGAGGGAGGGGTAGATATAGGCTACAATTATACCTGTAACGGTACCTTCCTTAGGGTGATGAAGTCCCAGGTGGAGCAGGCATAGGCCCCAGGATCACAGCAAAAGATGGGGCGTGAGGGACCGCGACAGCCAGGCCAGGCGGAAAGTATTGATGGAGAGCTGCAGGAGGGGACACAGGAGCCTCTGATTCACCCCCCAAGGAAGGGCTGATGGGGTAGGCCTCCAGACCTGTCAAGGGCCGCTCATTGAACTCATTGGGCCTCCGGGCCCTATTGGAGAAAGTGCAGGCCTGGTGTGATCCCTGGGACTGATGTAGAGACCAGGGAATCACACACAGACCGCCTCAGCAGCAGGCCCGATAGTAGGGGGCCGGGGGGCGGAGTGGTGACGTCCCACTCCGGCCGCGATTGCAGGAAAGACCGCGGCTTTGCAGGCCGCGGTAGGCCGCAACTATTACGGAGCTCCGGAGGGCTGGAGGGGGGACGAAAACGCCTGACACCCCTCCTCAGAGGTCAGGCAGGGGCTGCAGGACCTCCAGAGGCAGTATATGGCCCGCTGTTGCCTGGATGGCAGCGGATTAAGTTGTAGGGCGCCGGAGCTCAGGATTAAGCATCTGCTCCGGTCGCCATCTTGGACACGCCCCCTGCTTCATGTTTTTTATGGCTGGTGTTTTGATTTCTTTATAATCAATTCATCAATCATTTTAAAATTCCGAAGACCAAAGAAACAGATGCATGGCAAATGTAAAAACAAACAATTCACAGATTTAATCCACAGTTTAAATCAGATTAAAAAATGATTGTGGCTAGTAGGAATTGGCAAGTTTTTTTTTTTTTTTTAAATTTTGCCAAAACCCATCAGAGTCAAGCTCAGCTTCCCCCACCACAAGCGAGTCACCTCTCCCCTTATACTAGCATGTACTTCAGGCTTTATATACTTACCTTTTCAGGATATGTTTAGCCCAGTTACATGATACATGCATTCATTTCTTCTTTAGATCTTCTCCCAACAGAGTGTAGATCTATATGATGCAGAGAGATGTAATCACTCTCTGCATCATTACAATGTAAATGCTAGGAACTGTGGTGACACCCCTCAGGAGGCAGGTCCAAAATGTCTTGCACTCACATGATGTCCTCTGTCTGCTAGGTTGAATGATGGTGGGCATCCTTTACCCAGAAGACTGGGCACAACTAGTGGCAAAAAGGAATTACTAACAGACAGGATAGGAGCATTGCAGCAAAAACTGTATTTTTAATATTTAAACTTCCTGGAGTACTATTATAAAAAATAAAAATGTTTCCCAGAGTTGGGATTTAATAGTGTATAGGACGTTAAATGGCTGCTGAGAGTTGAGGAAGCTCCTGTCAACTAACATGGACCAGTTCTTGTCAAAAACAAATTGACTCCCATTGGCGAGTAACATGATATATATTATTGAAGAAACCCAAAACCTAACCAAACATTTTATTACAAATAAACAGAAAAAGTTAAATGTATTTAAAAAAATATTTTTTGATTGTTTATGATTTTCTCAAATTATCTTTTTTGGGTACAGTGAAAATTGTAAGTTGCATTGCTTTGTTTAGGAACACAGCATTTTCACTGACATGTTTTTTTTTACATCAAGAAAGCCATATGATAACAATGTCAGTGACAGACTGTGATATATGACTTTATAACAAAAATAAATACGTAACTAAATAAAGATATTAATTTTTTCAAGCAAATTTTACCTGAGCAGTCTACATAGTGAAATTTTGGACCAATTTCAGTGAATACAAAATTGGTAATTTTTCAGAAAAATAAATTTCATTTATATTACCTCACTCATCCCTGGTGGCTAGTCTACCACAGGTTAATAAACTATGTAGTCATGATTAGAGACAATCAGTACAGTGGCACATAACTAAAGTAGGTCTTTGTGCTAGACTAATATACTGACATACTAATATACTATGAGATTCAGTATTACAAGTGCTAACATGCAAATTCATCATGAGAGGAATATGGTGGATTGCCACTGTTTCTTCTACAAATGCTAGTTAGCTGACTGTCATGCTGATCCTTGGGTATGATCTAGAACAAGTATATGAATCACTAGTGTCAGAGAAAGGTCATAAAGTGCATGTCTACTGTATATACATACTTTTTCTGGGTTAAGCTGGCCATACATTATACAATTTTCTTATTCAATTTCCTTTAGATTCACCTTCAACTATGTAGTGCAAGGGCCTACCTGATTGCATACAAATTGAAAGTGTTTAGGTTTGACCTCACATTATATGGTTTTGGCAAATCTAAAGGAAAGTTGTACAAGAAAATTGTATGGCCAGCCTTAGTCATTTAGAATAGGAATGACAGCCAGGCCACTAGCATTTCTAGGAGAGGTCAGCAATGACACCTTCCATGCTACTCTGATTAGCTTCCTTTAAGAAATACTGACATGTTACAACATGTTATCAGCACTAGTATATTAACAGATTGTTGCCATGCTGGTGTGCTATAAGAAACCTGAAACTTTACTAGATTTGTAACAAAGCAGATTTTAGAGGTATAATGATTAGGGATGGGCATCATCCCTAAAAATCTTAGGACACCTGCCAAAAAACCCCTCACATCTTCATCATCGGAAATACCTAAAGGCAAAGAAATCCAGCATTATTTTCTATCTTACCCCAGTTTTTTTTACAGAATTATGTTGATTGATACAGCTTTTTATTTTAATAAATAACAAAAAGAAAAAAAAATGGTCCTCTGTTGTACAATACAAGATGTACACTTTCAAGAGCTTACGCCATTAGGCAATTCATTTTTCAATTCTAACATTTGAACTGTCATGTGGCAAAATGTTAAATCTTTCATACTATAGGCAGAGCTCTTTTACACTGATTAGATTTGAATCTCCCTTTGGGCAGCAATAGATCATATGATCATTCTGTGCAATAACGAATATGTTAATAAAAGTCTGAACGATTCTTTTGCTTTATTATTCATTTTCAGATGCCTGTGTATTGTGTTTGTGGCTTCAAACCACTAATTGCTTCTGCATGGATAAAGATTAATTATAATCACATTGTTTCATTTGTGCAAAGTTAGGGCAGGCCACTCACACAATGAAGGTGCAGCTCCAGCATGCCATTTAACTGTACATTAGCATTTCTGCTTTCCAAAGTGGCAAGAAAATATGGTGCAATGTGTTCTTCAAATAACAGCATTAATATAATGTGCAAAATAGTGCTAATTTACCCATTCACTGAACAGAAAGTAATCAAAATGTGCAGTAGGTAGTACAGAACTCTTTTACACACAGGTTTTTGTTTTTCCTTTGAGTAAACTAGACAGAAATTTATTTTATTTTATTTTTTTAAACTTCCTGCAGCTATGTAAGGTTATCGTGAGCCCAGCTTTTAATTTTTTTTAGTTTTGGATAGAATGGGGAAAGGACTGAACGTGTCAGATTTGTGCCATCATTATGGTGCTTTTTACTTACTACTTCTCCCTTAACAAGGCAGGAAATACAAAGAGAATTAAACACATTTTTTTGCAGAGTGGAGAAGGATTAGATCCAAGTTTGTATTGCTGTCTGTGTCCCTACTGGTAAGATGGAACCTCACTTACAGTCCCAGTGCCACTCTATCTATTTCTGACACACAGGGCTTTACTGGGACATGAAAGGAGGTAAAATCTCCAACAGACAGCAAAAAATATTTAAAGTGTTACTAAACCCACAACTTGAAAATCAGTCTGTAAATGCAATAAAGCATGCATGGTATACTCACTGTGAAACCTAAGGGGGGGGGGGTTAATCTCTGCATTGTGTAAGCTGTTTGATCCTGACTTCTCTGATCCTCCCTTTCTTC